>NW_027650788.1:0-43410 GCF_965287045.1 Carcharhinus amblyrhynchos
ACAGGGATGTCCGAGATCCTGCAGCCAATGCTGCCCCCTGATGGTGCTTCTCCAGAACTGCCCCAAGCAGCTCCAGGGTGAACTACCAGACAGGACTGAACGGGGAGGGGAGGTCGGACTGAGACACTGCATTGTTGGCGGCGCCTAGAACAGTAATTCCCCGAGGGGACAGAGTGGCTGCGTTACTGGGCTGGTGACACAAAGATTGGGACTAATGATGCAGAGATGTGATAACCGGGAGGGTTGCAAAGCAACTGATGACAAAATCTGGAGTTTTTCATGGAATCCCAACAGCGTAGAAAGAGGCCATTCTGCCCATCACATCCACACTGCCAACAATCCCACCCAGACTCTATCCCCCTAACCCCATGCATTTACCCTAGCTAGTATCCCTGATACTAAGGGACAATTTAGCATGGCCAATCCACCTAACCTGCACATCTTTGGACACTAAGGGACAATTTAGCATGGCCAATCCACCTAACCTACACATCTTTGGACACTAAGGGGCAATTTAGCATGGCCAATCCACCTAGCCCGCACATCTTTGGACACTAAGGGACAATTTAGCATGGCCAATCCACCTAACCTGCACATCTTTGGACACTAAGGGACAATTTAGCATGGCCAATCCACCTAACCTGCACATCTTTGGGACACTAAGGGGTAATTTTGCCTGGCCAATCCACCTAACCTACACATCTTTGGACATTAAGGGGCAACTTATCATGGCCAATCCCCCTAACTTGCACATCTTTGGGACACTAAGGGGCCATTTCGCCTGGTCAATCCACCTATCCTGCACGTCTTTGTAGCGTGGGAGGAAACTGGAGCACTCGGAAGAAATCCACGAGGAGAACCTGTAGACTGTACGCAAACAGTGAGCCAAGCCGGGAATCAAACCCAGCCCCTGGCGTTGTGAGGCAGCCGTGCTAACCAGTGTGCCACCCATTCTGCCTCCTGACAGAAGAAGGTGGGAGAGAGAATGTCCGGGGTGCGTGGGGTCCTTGATTATGCTGGCTGCTTTTCCCCGAGGCAGCGGGAAGTGTAGACAGAGTCAATGGATGGGAGGCTGGGTTGCGTGATGGATTGGGCTTCATTCACGACCCTTTGTAGTTACTTGCAGTTTTTGCAGAGCAAGAGCCAAGGACCCCAGGCATCCGCGACATTCTCTCTTCCACCTTCTTTTGTCAGGAGACAGAATGGGTGGCACACTGGTCAGCACTGCGGCCTCACAACGCCAGCTGTGATACAACCAGAAACAATGCTTTCTATAGTGAGTGTTGGAGCTGACATGCCAAATTTCCTTAGTCTTCTGAGAAAGTAGAGGCGTTGGTGGGGCTTTCTTAACTGTAGTCTTGGTGTGTGGGGGGGACCAGGACAGGCTGTTGGTGATCTGGACACCCAAAAACCTGAAGCTCTCGACCCTTTCCACTTGGTCCCCGTTGATGTAGACAGGGGCATGTTCTCCTTTACGCTCCCTGAAGTCGATGACCATCTCCTTCGTTTTGTTGACATCGAGGGAGAGATTATTTGATGGTAATTAACTGTGACTTGGAGGAAATCACAGAGTATGGATATGCCGGATTTCCTTGGCCTCCTGAGTCTGTCTCCCTCTCACCCTCCTCGGGCCACGGATGGGACAGAAACGTGGTCACTCGTGCTCTGTCTCTCCATATCAGCCCTGTCCAGCACGGCTCAGGGGCATTGGGACATAGTGGGGGTTGCTGATGTTGGGTGGAGCACTGCTTTAGCTGTCAAGTCACCCATCACACAGCTTCAGATCAAGGCTTACGGGAGGGAGGCTGGGCGGGTCTCTCATAGCACACAGTGACGCCGCTTATCAGAGACAAATGTTTGGAAGTGAGACCCACTGGTCCACCCCGGGAGTCAGTAGTGTGGGGGTGGGGTGGGGTCTGACTGCAAAGACTCAAGCACTTAACCCCCAACGTCTATCTTGCTCTCTCCCCACTCCTCCTCTCCCCTGGTCCCATTCCGCCCCCCACACTCCTCCCCCTCAAATCTGGTATGGCTCCTGCTCTGATCAAGGCCGCAAGAAGCTACAAAGGGTTGGCAGGGAGTAACTAGCGGGTACCGCAGAGATCGGTGCTGGGACTCCAGCTGTTCACAATTTCTAGGTCCAGATCACCAACAATCTGTCCTGGTCCCCCCACGCCAACAGTAACAAAGCCCCACCAACGCCTCTACTTCCTCAGAAGACTAAGGAAATTTGGGATGTCAGCTACGACTTTCACCAACTTTTACAGATGCCCCATAGAAAGCATCCTTTCTGGTTGTATCACAGCTTGGTATGGGCTCCTGCTCTGACCAAGACCGCAAGGAACTACAAAAGGTTGTAGCAGCCGGCATAATCAAGGACCCCACACACCCTGGACATTCTCTCTTCCACCGGGAAAAAGATACAAAAGTCTGACGTCATGTACCAACCGACTCAAGAACAGCTTCTTCCCTGCTGCTGTCAGACTTTTGAATGGACCTACCTCGCATTAAGTTGATATTTCTCCACACCCTAGCTATGACTGTAACACTACATTCTGCACTCTCTCCTTTCCTTCTCTATGAACGGTATGCTTCATCTGTAAAGCACGCAAGAAACAATACTTTTCACTGTATCCCAGTACGTGACAATAATAAATCAAACCCTTCTCCCCTGCATACTCTATGAACTGTATGCTTTGTCTGTATAGCGCGCAAGAAACAATACTTTTCCCTGTATCCCGATACGTGACAATAATAAATCAGATAAAATCCTTCTCCCCAATGTACTCTATGAACGGTATGCTTTGTCTGTATAGCACGCAAGAAACAATACTTCTCACTGTATCCCAATACATGTGACAATAATAAATCAGATCAAATCAAATCCTTCTCCCCTATGTACTCTATGAATGGTATGCTTTGTATAGCACGCAAGAAACAATACTTCTCACTGTATCCCAATACATGTGACAATAATAAATCAAATCCTTCTCCCCTATGTACTCTATGAATGGTATGCTTTGTATAGCACGCAAGAAACAATACTTTTCATTGTGTGGCAGATGGTGGAATTTGAATTTCTGTTCGGCGCAACTTGTGGGCCAAAGGGCCTGTTTGTGCTGTAGATTTTCTATGTCGTATGTGACAATAATAAATCAAACCAGCATGTTAATTTATGGAGGACATCCACCCGTTTATTCCGAATCTATGGGGCGGTACAGTAGCACAGTGGGTTCGCACTGCTGCTTCACAGCTCCAGGGACCTGGGTTCGATTCCCGGCTTGGGTCACTGTCTGTGTGGAGGTTGCACATTCTCCTCGTGTCTGCGTGCGTTTCCTCCGGGTGCTCCAGTTTCCTCCCACAGTCCAAAGATGTGCGGGTTAGGTTGATTGGCCGTGCTAAAATTGCCCCTTAGTGTCCTGGGATGCGTAGGTTAGAGGGATGAGCGGGTATAACGTGTAGGGATATGGGGGTCGGGCCTGGGTGGGATTGTGTTCGGTGCAGACTCGATGGGCCGAAGGGCCTCCTTCTGCACTGTCGGGTTTTGTGATTCACAACACCACCAAGGTTTCTCCCCAACCTGCTCCCTCTTGGATCACAGCACCAAGCTTCTGGGCGGCAGCAGGTGGGACTCTGGCCCGGGGCGGGAGGCTGCGGGATTAAGCCTCGATATAAACGGAGAGCCAGGCACACAGGGCAGGCTGGTACCTCCCCCCCTCCCTGCGTGGCACTGTGACAAGTGCTGCCTTGTGGCTGAAGCTGTATATCAGGAAGCCACATGATTGCACAGCTCCTCTTGCCAAAAAAAAGACTTCCTCTCGAGTGTTTACTGTCCGCCCAACGGGGTTAAAGCGGCTTCCCAACTCACTGTGGGATCGTGCTGTGCGCGAACCGACCGCCACACTTCCCTCAGTGGCCGGGAGCGAGGTGTGGAGCAATTCAATCTCGTGGCGGTACAGGTATTTTTCAGAGAATTGTAGAATCCCGATGTTTCAGCAGGAGGCCGTTCTGAGTCTGCACCCACCGCAATCCTACTATCCCCACAACCCCATGCATTTACACTAGCCAGACCCCCTGATGTTAAGGGGCAATTTAGCATGGACAACCCACCTAACCTGCACATCTTTGGACACTAAGGGACAATTTAGCATGGCCAATCCACCTAACCTGCACATCCTTGGAGACTCAGGGATCATTTAGCATGGCCAATCCACCTAACCTGCACATCTTTGCACACTAAGGGACAATTTAGCATGGCCAATCCACCTAACCTACACATCCTTGGAGACAAAGGGGCAATTTAGCATGGCCAATCCACCTAACCTGCACATCTTTGCACACTAAGGGACAATTTAGCATGGCCAATCCACCTAACCTACACATCCTTGGAGACAAAGGGGCAATTTAGCATGGCCAATCCACCAAAACTGCACATCTTTGGAGTGTGGGAGGAAACCGGAGTACTCAAAGGAAACCCACACAGATTTGGGGGAATGTGCAGGTTCGCACTGCTGCCTCACAGTGCCAGGGACCCGGGTTCAATTCTTGGCTTGGGTCACTGTCTGTGCGGAGTCTGCATGTTCTCCCCTCGTGTCTGCGTGGGTTTCCTCCGGGTGCTCCGGTTTCCTCCCACAGTCCAAAGATGCGCAGGTTCGGTGGATCGGCTATGCTAAATTGTGTCAGAGGGACAAGCACGGTAAATAAACGGGGACGTGGGGCAAGGACCTGGGTGGGATTGTGATCGGTGCACACTCGATGGGCCGAATGGTCTCTTTCTGCACTGTCGGGACTCTATGATCTGCACAGACAGTGACCCAAGCCGGGAATCGAACCCGGGTCCCTGGCGCTGTGAGGCAGCCGTGCTCACCCACTGTGCCACCTGCAAGGTTCAGTGAAGTAGACCTGTCACTACAAGACAAGGATCTCGCAAGAGATAAGACTTCATTTTATCTGACTTTTCATTTTAAACGGCGTCTCATCGACCTGACAGGGGTTAAGTCACAAATTAGCCGCAAAGTGCCGAGGCTACGCAAGGTGCTACGCGAATGCAGCTCCATTCCGTCCGTGGCTATGTGCTCCTGTCCACCGGGAGCCCTTGGCCCGCCTCTGGGCCACTCTGTCCGTCTTTACCTGTGGAAGAACAGCAGGAGGGACAGGAGGTTCTTGTCCACGTTCCGGTTGTAGCCCTTGCCCCTCGCGTTGCTCAGACGTTCCTTGGGGTTGGCCCAGCCCTCGGCTGGAGCCCACTGACCACGTCTCGGGGAGAGGGTCCTCGCGCCGTGGCGGTTGTTGCTGTTGTTATTGTTGTTGGCGTCGCAGCAGCCGCGGGAGGGATGGACGGACATCGCGCCCGTTGACAGCTCCTTCTCCCGCGAGGTGGCAGGTTGGCGCACGGTCCCCGCTATCTGGAGCGCACCCACAGGGTAGAGGGGTGGGGGCGATCGCTTCACCCTCTGGGCTCGGGCACAGATCGACGCTCGTTCTGCCCTTGGGACGACAGGAGGGTCTCTCTCTTCTGTCACACACCAGCAAATCCCTGGAAGGCTCTCAGTGGGAAACACACAGGCCTGCGTCTCCCCTGGCGCTGCCTGGCACAGCCTCACAGTGGCAATCAGTGCAGACACTTACAAGCTTTCTCCAGCTTCCTCCACTCTTAATATTCCCAGTGAACACAGACCTTTATCCCACGCTGTCCGCTGTGACTGGTTGGCAGGGAACAAGATCCTCCTCCCACCATCTTCTCCACTGACTCGCTGCCAAGATGCAAGAGGGAGCCAGACCCTTTGCAGTCACTTACCAAAGGGAAGGAGAAGGAGGCCACTCAGCCCTTCAAGCCCCTCAGTTGATCTCCATTCTGCCACTCGGTCGAGACCGCGGCCGATCCGAATCTGAGTCCCGCTTGCTCGCCTTGGCACCATACTGCTACCCCGAACAAAAGCTCAGCCTCGCTGTTTCCAATCGGCCCCCAACAGGGGCAAAACAGAGTTCCAGATACCTCCACCTCCCCCCACCCCACATCCCTTTGCACAAAGAGGTGCGTCCTGACCTCACCCCTGAGGGTGGCACTGGTGTCTCAGAGCGCCAGGGATCGGGGTTTGATTCCCGGCTTGGAGTCACTGTGTGTGTTTGCAAGTTCTCCCCCTGTGACTGCGTGGGTTTCCTCCGGGTGCTCCTATTTCCTCCTACAGTCCAAAAATGGTTAAGTTAGAACATAAGAACATAAGAAATAGGAGCAGGAGTAGGCCATCTAGCCCTTCGAGCCTGCCCCGCCATTCAATAAGATCATGGCTGATCTGTTGTGGCTCAGTTCCACATTCCCGCCCTCTCCCCATAACCCTTAATCCCCTCTCTTATCAAAAACCTATCAACCCACGTCTTAAAAATATTTAGCGAGGCAGCCTCCACCACTTCAACGGGCAGAGAATTCCAGAGATTCACCACCCTTTGAGTGAAGAAGTTCCTCCTCAACTCCGTTCTAAACCGCCTCCCCTTTATCTTGAGGCTGTGCCCCCTAGTCCTACTGTCTTTTTTGAGCGGGAAGAGTCTCTCCACCTCTATCCTATCCATCCCATTCATCATCTTATACGTCTCAATGAGATCTCCCCTCATTCTTCTAAACTCTAACGAGTACAAGCCTAGTTTATTCAGCCTCTCCTCATAGCTCAATCCCCTCAACTCCGGTATCAGCCTAGTAAACCTCCTCTGCACTCCCTCCAGGGCCAAAATATCCTTGAGCAGGTGCGGCGCCCAAAACTGCACACAGTACTCCAGCTGCGGCCTCACCAATGCCCTATACAGCTGCAGCAAGACCTCCCTACTTTTATATTCAATCCCCCTCGCTATGAAGGCCAGCATCCCATTCGCCTTCCTGACCACCTGCTGCACCTGCAAGCTGGGTTTTTGCGACTCATGCACAAGGACCCCAAGGTCCCTCTGCACCGTCGCCTGCTGCAGTTTTTCGCCACGTAAGTAATAGTCCTTCCTACCATTCTTCCTACCAAAGTGGACCACCTCACACTTGCCAACATTAAATTCCATTTGCCATTTCCTGGCCCATTCGCCCAGCCTATCTAGATCCTTCTGCAGACTCTCCACACCCTCCGCACAATTTGCCTTTCCCCCAATCTTAGTTAGGTAGGTAGTTAGGTAGATTGGCCATGCTAAATTGCCCATTAGTGTCCAAAGATGTGCAGGTTAGGGGGATTGGCCATGCTAAATTGCCCCTTGGTATCCAAAGATGTGCAGGTTAGGGGGATTGGCCATGCTAAATTGCCCCTTAGTGTCCAAAGATGTGCAGGTTAGGTGGATTGGCCATGCTATATTACCCCTGAGTGTCCAAAAATGTGTAGGTTAGGTGGCTTACAAGACTACAACAGCAGGGATACTGAAGCTGTATAAGGCTCTGGTCAGACCCCATTTGGAGTACTGTGAGCAGTTTTGGGCTCCATACATAAAGAAATGATGTGCTGGCCTTGGAAAGGGTCCAGAAGAGGTTCACAAGAATGATCCCTGGAATGAAGAGCTTGTCGTATGAGCAACGGTTGAGGACTCTGGGTCTGTACTCGTTGGAGTTTAGAAGGATGAGGGAGAGATCTAAATGAAACTTACAGGATACTGCGAGGCCTGGAGAGAGTGGACGTGGAGAGGATGTTTCCACTAGTAGGAAAAACTAGAACCAGAGGGGCACAACCTCAGGGTGAAGGGACGATCCTTTACAGAGATGAGGAGGAATTTCTTCAGTGGGGAATCTCTGGAACTCTTTGCCGTAGAAGGCTGTGAGGGCCAGGACATTGAGTGTCTTTAAGACAGAGGTAGATAGATTCTTGATTAATAAGGGGATCAAGGGTTAAATAAAGTGAAAAGTAGTGTTTCTTACTTGCGATACAGACAAATGTTTATTTTTGCATTAGTGTCACAACTAGGCTTACATTAACGCTGCAATGAAGTGACTGTGAAAATCCCCCGAGTCGCCACACTCAGGCGTATGTTTGGGTAACACAGAGAACTAGCATGGTCAATGTGCCTAACCAGCACATCTTTCGGAGTGTGGGAGGAAACCGGAGCACACGGAGGAAACCCACGCAGACATGGGAAGAATGTGCAGATTCCACACAGACAGTGACCCGGGGTTGGGAATCGAATCCCGATCTGTGAGGCAGCAGTGCTCACCACTGTGCCGCCCTTAGACATAGATACCAGTGGTTCTCCCTGGTGCCTCGGGATTTGATTTATTATTGTCACATGTATTGGGATACAGTGAAAAGTATTGTTTCTTGCGCACTATACAAAGCATACCTTTCATAGAGTACACAGGGGAGAAGGATTTGATTTATTATTGCCACAGGTACTGGGATACAGTGAAAAGTGTTGTTTCTTGTGCGCTATACAAAGCATACTGTTCATAGAGAAGGAAAGGAGAGAGTACAGAATGTAGTGTTACAGTCATAGCTAGGGTGTACAGAAAGATCAACTTAATGCGAGGTAGGTCCATTCAAAAGTCTGAATCAGTGTAGCTCTGTGTTGACGGTGCACCGAGAGGCAGCATCAGCTCGCAAAACTGAGGCCGAGGGCCCTTTGAGAAAGAAGAGCTTCCCACATAACTATGACTGCTCACAGCTCTTCCCCTGGGGAAACCAGTCACCCTGTTCCAAAGACACACAGTAAAAAGTCTGACAACACCAGGTTTTAATCCAACCGATTTATTTGATAGTAAACTCACTAGCTTTCGAGGGGACTCCCTCTTCATCAGGTGAAGAGGGAGTCCCCTCGAAAGCTAGTGAGTTTACTATCAAATAAATCGGTTGGGCGAAAACCTGGTGTTGTCAGACTTCTTACTGTGTTTACCCCAGACCAACGCCGGCACATCCACACCAAAGACACACACCAGGGATTCTGAGTGATGTCTCACGCACACCACGCGTGTATGCACGCATGGAGACCACGCGCAGGTCAGCAGACCACTCACATGTGCGCACACACAACACACGTACGCGCGCCACACGGGGGACGCGACCAGGATACAGAGGACACGGCCTCGATAAACGACAGGACCGGCTGACTGTTTCTGTGCTGTAAACCCAGTAAGAAGTCTCACAACACCAGGTTCAAGCCCAACAGGTTTATTTGGCAGTAGACGCCACTAGCTTTCGGAGCGCTGCTCCTTCATCAGGTGGGTGCTGTTGGACTTTAACCTGGTGTTGGGAGACTACTTAGTGTGTTTAACCCAGTCCAACGCCGGCATCTCCACGTCTGTGCTGTAAACACGGGGGGGGGGGATAGTAATGGGTCTCAGACAGCTGACAGCGGGGCGATCGATGCTATAACAGGCACCATCAGAGAACAAGCAGCCCCACCGCTCCCTGTCCTGCCACACAGGTTTCAATCAGGTTGTGTCGAGTGGGGGTTGAGGAGATTTGCTGCTGCTGCAGGGGTTAACCCAGACTCCTATGAATATCTCCCCCGTTTACGACACAGAGTGACATTTGGGCACACAACAGAACCTCGGCCAACTGGCTTTGAAATGGTAATCGGGTTTAATAGAAGTGGTTTCACTTGGGCAGCAGTGGGACGTGGCACAGCTAACAAATGAGGGGGGGGGGGGGGGGGCGGCGGGAGAGGGGGGGGCGGCGGGAGAGGGGGGGGCGGCGGGAGAGGGGGGGGCGGCGGGAGAGGGGGGGCGGCGGGAGAGGGGGGGGCGGCGGGAGAGGGGGGGGCGGCGGGAGAGGGGGGGGCGGCGGGAGAGGGGGGGGCGGCGGGAGAGGGGGGGGCGGCGGGAGAGGGGGCGGCGGCGGGAGAGGGGGCGGCGGCGGGAGAGGGGGCGGCGGCGGGAGAGGGGGCGGCGGCGGGAGAGGGGGCGGCGGCGGGAGAGGGGGGGGCGGCGGCGGGAGAGGGGGGGGCGGCGACGGGAGAGGGGGGGGCGGCGGCGGGAGAGGGGGGGGCGGCGGGAGGGGGGGGGCGGCGGGAGAGGGGGGGGCGGCGGGAGAGGGGGGGGCGGCGGGAGAGGGGGGGGCGGCGGGAGAGGGGGGGGCGGCGGGAGAGGGGGGGGCGGCGGGAGAGGGGGCGGGGCGGGCAGGAGAGGGCGGGGGGGCGGGAGAGGGGGCCCGCCTAGCTCTCTGTCGTGCGCGCCCCCTGCCTCCGCCTTGCTCTCTGTCGCACACGTGCCCCACCTCTGCCTCGCTCTCTGTCGCGCGCCCCGCCTCGCTCACAATGTGACTCGACTTCCCCGTACTGCTCTCCCAACCTTGCCCCTCGCCTGAGAGGGGTGGTGACCTTCTGGTTAAACCACCACCAGTCAGCGCTCCCCCTCCCCAAGAGGGTAATCCTCTGGGGCTTTGGCAACTTTCATTTCAGTTCTCTCTCTCTGTGCCTCAACCTCCTCCTCCTCTTCACCTCAGCTTTGCGCTCGCTCTCTCACTCGCTATCTCGCCCGCTCCCACTTGCTCTAGCCGACGGAGCTAAACTCACGCCCTGCAGCAAATGGAATTTGAACTAGCCCAGCGAGGAAACTCAGCGAAGGAAGGGTACGTCAAGAGAGAAATGAAAGGGAAGGAGCCCTTTAGAGCTCAGGACTTCAGTATTGCTGGAAAAAAGAGACATTTTGTCAACGTTTTCGGTCCTGCACTCATCAGGACAATCCCAAGAATGCCAAGGCAGTGGGGTCTCCATGGTGAGTGCACCAGTTGACGACAGCTGACAGTGAACTGCCAAGCCTTGTGCAACTGCACAAAGTCACTGTTTATTCAATGTGAGGATCACTCGCTGTGGAACCATACAGAGTTTATTCAGCAGGGTAAGGATTACTCACTGTGTAACTGTACAGAGTTTATTCAGCAGGGTAAGGATTACTCACTGTGTAACTGTCCAGAGGTTATTCAGGAGGATAAGGATCACTCACTGTGTAACCGTACAGAGTTTATTCAGCAGGGTAAGAATCACTCACTGTGTAACCGTACAGAGTTTATTCAGCAGGGTAAGAATCACTCACTGTGTAATCGTACAGGGTTTATTCAGCAGGGTAAGGATCACTCACTGTGCAACCGTACAGAGCTTATTCAGCAGGGTAAGAATCACTCACTGTGTAACCGTACAGGGTTTATTCAGCAGGGTAAGGATCACTCACTGTGTAACTGTACAGAGTTTTGTCAGCAGGGTAAGGATCACTCACTGGGTAACTGTACAGAGTTTATTCAGCAGGGTAAGGATCACTCACTGTGTAACTGTACAGAGTTTTGTCAGCAGGGTAAGGATCACTCACTGGGTAATTGTACAGAGTTTATTCAGCAGGGTAAGGATCACTCACTGTGTAACTGTACAGAGTTCTGTCAGCAGGGTAAGGATCACTCACTGTGTAACTGTACAGAGTTTTGTCAGCAGGGTAAGGATCACTCACTGGGTAACTGTACAGAGTTTATTCAGCAGGGTAAGGATCACTCACTGTGTAACTGTACAGAGTTTTGTCAGCAGGGTAAGGATCACTCACTGGGTAATTGTACAGAGTTTATTCAGCAGGGTAAGGATCACTCACTGTGTAACTGTACAGAGTTCTGTCAGCAGGGTAAGGATCACTCACTGGGTAATTGTACAGAGTTTTTTCAGCAGGGTAAGGATCACTCAGAGTGCATTGAGGGTTAAAACTGGGCCGATTTCCCCCACCTGGAAAAATGCCTGGGAAGTGTGAAACAAACATTGCAGAGTCATGGGAATAGAATGTTCTGAAATTCCTCAAATGTCGCAGACACTAATGTAATGCTTCTGGTGACAGGGAAAGCGGGGGGTGTTGTTTATGGATTCCAAGTACTATCGCCTGCCCACTTTCCCAGCATTACGGAACATGCGTGGGAGCATCACAAAGGACTCATTTTGCTAGCGTGACGTAGGGCGAAATGCCAACCCAGGCAGTCAGCTGACCGATCACACACGGGGCTCATGGAGATGGAGGGGCACCCATACTCCACGGTGGGCACATTTTCCTGGGTGGGAGGGGCACAGAGAGAAAGGGGGCTCATCTGCATCCAAAGCTGATTCCAACAGCGGAGGTGAAAGGGTGGGGGATGGAAGGGTTTGGGAGAGATGCCAAGGGGAGGGGGGGGAAGGATGTGAGCAGAGGGGGTCGGGCGGGGCAGCGTGGGGCAAATCTGAGCAATGTTGTGCCTCCAAGACCAGCGGTCGAACCCACTCTGCAGGGACCCCCAGTGCAGCAGAAGCCTGCCCCCATCGTACAATTTGCTGAAAATGTTCAGGGAAATAGCACAGAGCAGAGGGGCCAGCAAACGGCAGGTGTGGAACATGGCGAAAATGTGCTGCAGCGAACCAGGAGGAAGCATTTCTAATGGGCAGTACTGGGAGTTTTATCCTGCATCCAACTGTCCTGGGAGTGTTTGATGGGGGGACAGTGTAGAGGGAGCTTTACTCTGTATCTAACCCCGTGCTGTACCAGTCCTGGGAGTGTTTGATGGGGGACAGTGTAGAGGGAGCTTTACTCTGTATCTAACCCTGTGCTGTACCTGTCCTGGGAGTGTTTGATGGGGGGACAGTGTAGAGGGAGCTTTACTCTGTATCTAACCCCGTGCTGTACCTGTCCTGGGAGTGTTCGATGGGGGACAGTGTAGAGGGAGTTTTACTCTGTATCTAACCCTGTGCTGTACCTGTCCTGGGAGTGTTTGATGGGGGACAGTGTAGAGGGAGCTTTACTCTGTATCTAACCCCGTGCTGTATCTGTCCTGGGAGTGTCTGATGGGGGGACAGTGTAGAGGGAGCTTTACTCTGTATCTAACCCCGTGCTGTACCTGTCCTGGGAGTGTTCGATGGGGGACAGTGTAGAGGGAGCTTTACTCTGTATCGAACCCCGTGCTGTACCTGTCCTGGGAGTGTCTGATGGGCGGACAGTGTGGCGGGAGCTTGACTCTGTATCAAACCCTGTGCTGTACCTGTCCTGGGAGCGTCCTAGAAAAGAATGGTTTGATCGAGCAGACGCAACACAGATTCGTTAAGGGGAAGTCGTGTTTGATTAATTTATTGGATTTCTATGAGGATGTGACTGGTGTGGTAGACAGAGGGGAACTGGTGGATGTGGTGTTTTTGGATTTCCAAAAAGCGTTTGATAAGGTGCCTCATAAAATGTTGCTACAGAAGGTTAGGGTGCATGGAGTTGGGGGTAAGGTATTAGCGTGGATAGAGGATTGGCTGTCTAATAGGAAGTAGAGAGTTGGAATCAATGGGTGCTATTCTGGTTGGCGGTTGGTGACAAGTGGAGTGCCGCAGGGATCGGTGATGGAGCCTCAACTATTTACCATTTATATAGATGATCTGGAGAAGGGGGCTGAGTGTAGGGTGACAAAATATGCTGATGACACAAAGATGAGCGGAAAAGCAAATTGCGTGGAGGGTGTGGAAAGTCTGCAGAGGGATCTGGATAGGCTGAGCGAGTGGGCGAGGACCTGGCAGATGGAGTACAATGTTAGCAAGTGTGAGGTTATCCACTTTGGCAGAAATAATAGTCGGAGGGATTATTATTTAAAAGGGCGAAAAGCTGCAGCATGCTACGGTGCAGAGGGATCTGGGGTCCTTGTGCACGAGTCGCAAAAACCCAGCCTGCAGGTGCAGCAGGTGGTCAGGAAGGCAAATGGGATGCTGGCCTTTATAGCGAGGGGGATAGAATATAAAAGTAGGGAGGTCTTGCTGCAACCGTACAGGGCACAGGTGAGGCCGCAGCTGGAGTACTGTGTGCAGTTTTGGTCGCCGCACTTGCGCAAGGATATTTTGGCCTTGGAGGGAGTGCAGAGGAGGTTCACTCGGCTGACACCAGAGATGAGGGAGTTGGACTATGAAGAGAGACTGAATAGACTGGGTCTGTACTCGTTGGAGTTTAGAAGGATGAGGGGGTATCTTATAGAGACGTATAAGATAATGAAGGGGATGGATAGGGTAGAGTTAGAGACATTCTTCCCGCTTAGAAAGGACAGCAGGACTAGAGGGCACAGTCTCAAGGTAAAGGGGGGAGCAGTTTAGATCAGAGTTGAGGAGGAACTTCTTCACTCAAAGGGTGGTCAATCTCTGGAATTCTCTGCCCGTTGAAGTGGTGGAGGCTACCTCGCTAAATATATTTAAGACACAGGTAGATAGGTTTTTGGTAGGCAAGGGGATTAAGGGTTATGGGGAGAAAGCGGGAAAGTGGAACTGATCCACTTAAGATCTGCCATGGTCTTATTGAATGGCGGGGCAGGCTCGAAGGGCTAGATGGCCTACTCCTGCTCCTATTTCTTATGTTGTGTTCTTATGTTTGACGGGGACAGTGTAGAGGGAGCTTTACTCTGTATCTAACCCCGTGCTGTACCTGTCCTGGGAGTGTTTGATGGGGGGACAGTGTAGAGGGAGCTTTACTCTGTATCTAACCCCGTGCTGTACCTGTCCTGGGAGTGTTTGATGGGGACAGTGTAGAGGGAGCTTTACTCTGTATCTAACCCCGTGCTGTACCTGTCCTGGGAGTGTTTGATGGGGGGACAGTGTAGAGGGAGCTTTACTCTGTATCTAACCCCGTGCTGTACCTGTCCTGGGAGTGTTTGATGGGGGGACAGTGTAGAGGGAGCTTTACTCTGTATCTAACCCCGTGCTGTACCTGTCCTGCGGTTAGATACAGAGTAAAGCCTCCCTACACTGTTCCCCATCAAACACTGCCTCTTAGCATCAGGGGGATTAGCAGGGTAAATATGTGGGGTATGGGAATAGGGAATGTGTGGTGTTGCGGTCAGTGCAGGTTCAATGGACTGAATGGCCTCCTTCTGCACTGAGGGGAATCTATGATACATGGCTGTGTGTTTCAGATCTCCGATGAAGTGCGAGTCTCCCTCTGCACTCTGGGGAGCAGATCCTGAGGGGTTCTCTCCACCACCCACCCTCCCCTGCTGTCCCGCAGGCAATATTGGTCCCACACACCCTGAAACCATGGGGCTGAATCATCCCAGGACACAGTTTCATCCTGGGCTGTAGTAGGGAGATACCACAAATCGGGATTGGTAAGAGGTTTAAGGAGAAGGTGCGAGTGAGCGAGGACGCGAGCGCGAGCGACAGAGGTTGGTGGAGGGGATGAGTTGGCAGGAACTGCAATGGGAGGGTAGCAGCGGGCGCCAGCAACGCACAAACTGACACTCACGCACGCACGCATGCAGCGGTTCCAAGACAGGATGGGCTCACCACCTCCAGGACAATAAGGGATGGACAATGAGTGCTGACCAAGCCTGCGAGGCCCACATCACGTGTGAGAAGATCTTTAAATGGGGATCCAAATCAAGGCCCCCACGCACCCCGGACATTCTCTCTTCCAACCGGAAAAAATACCCAAGTCCGAGGTCACGTACCAAGCGACTCAAGAACAGCTTCTTCCCTGCTGCCGTCAGACTTTTGAATGGACCTACCTCGCATTAAGTCCATCTTTCTCTACACCCTAGCTATGACTGTAACACTGCATTCTGCACCCTCCCCTTTCCTTCTCTTTGAACGGTATGCTTTATCTGTATAGTGCACAAGAAACAATACTTTTCACTGCATCCCAATACATGTGACAATAATAAATCAAATCCCTCTCCCCTGTGTACTCTATGAACAGTATGCTTTGCCTGCATCGCACACAAGAAACAATACCTTTCACTGATCTTTCTCTACACCCCAGCTGTGACTGTATGAGAGAATGTCTGGGGTATGTGGGGTCCTTGATTCTGCTGGCTGCTTCTCCCGAGACAGCGGGCAGTGCAGAGTCAATGGATGGGAGGCTGGTTTGAGTGATGGATTGGGCTACATTCACCATCATTTGAAGTTGATCTTTCTTTGCATCCTAGCTCTGACTGTAACACTATGCTTTGCACCCTCTCCTTTTCTTCTCCCCGCGTACTCGACGAACAGTATGCTTTGCTCTTATAATGTGCTAGAAACAATACTTTTCACTGTCTCCCAATACATGTGACAATAATAAATCAAATCCTTCTCCCCTGTGTACTCTATGAATGGTATGCTTTGCCTGTATAGTGCGCAAGAAACAATACTTTTCACTGTATCCCAATACATGCGACAATAATAAACCAAATCAAAATCTATCTCCTTCTTGAAACCATTTAATATTTGAGCTCCACTGAGCTATGAGGCAGCGAGTTGCAAAATGCACCACCCTCTGCGAGATCTAAAACAAAGAATAAAGAAAATTACAGCACAGGAACAGGCCCTTTGGCCCTCCAAGCCTATACCGACCATGCTGTCCATCTGAACTAAAACCCCCGACCCTTCTGGGGCCCATATCCCTTGATTCCCATCCTATTCATGTATTTGTCAAGATGCCCCTGAGAAGTCACTATCGTAGCTGATGAAGAACGAAATAGTTCATCCACATCTCAGTCTAAAGTTAAATCTATCACTTCTCAACCCATACCTCTTGTTCTTGCTTGTCCCACACAGGGAGAGCGGGGGAGACGTTTGGTCCACATTCACTCTATCAATCCCTTTTAAAATTTTATATCCCTCGATCAGATCCCCTCTCATTCTTCTCAACTCCAGCGACGGCAAGCCCCAAACCGTTTAATCTCTTTAATTTAGTTAAGGAAGTGTCACGTTTAACCGACACATGATAGAGGTTCACAAACAGCGATTGAACTAAGTGACCAGATAAATCCTCTCATTGCCAGAGGGTTACTCTGGCCTTGCAGTTGGGTCGTACACTGCCCATAATGACACCCGAGTGAGAAGGGTTAAGTTAGGAGGACAGGTCACACAGACTCGGCTTTCATTCCCTCGTATTTAGAAGATTAGGGGAGGGCAGCGCAACGGAGGTGCTTAATACGATTAAAGGATTTGAGAAGATCGATAGAGAGAAACTACTTCCTTTGGTGTTGTGTTTTCTAAGACAAACCAGGGCCCTGGGGAGTGTTGCGTGAGAGAGAGGACTCATGGGGTGCAGGTACATTGTTCCTTGAAAGGGACAGCACAGTGGTTAGCACTGCTGCCTCTCAGCGCCAGGGACCTGGGTTCAATTCCCGGCTCGGGTCACTGTGCGGAGTTTGCACGCCCTCCCCGTGTCTGCGTGGGTTTCCTCCGGGTGCTCCAGTTTCCTCCCACAGTCTGAAAGACGTGCTGGTTAGGGTGCATTGGGCCATGCTAAATTCACCCTCAGTGTTACCTAGACAGGCGCCGGAGTGTGGCAACCGGGGGATTTGCACAGTAACTTCATTGCAGTGTTAACCTCAGCCTTACCTGTGACACTAATGAATAAACTTTGCAAATGACAACACTGAAAAGACAATTGGACAGGGACGTGGATAGGGAAAGGTTTAGAAGGATAAGGGCCAAACGTGGGCAAATGGGACCAACTCAGTTTAAGAAACCTGGTCGGCATGGAGGAGTTGGGCCGAAGGGACTGCTTCTGTGCCGGGATATCTCTATGATGGGGAGGGAGCCTGTAACAAGGTTGGTGGGTGGGGGGGAGAATATTAAAATCGCAGCCAGGCTATTTCGGGCGGGTG
The DNA here is from genome assembly GCF_965287045.1 of Carcharhinus amblyrhynchos. Lineage (NCBI taxonomy): Eukaryota > Metazoa > Chordata > Chondrichthyes > Carcharhiniformes > Carcharhinidae > Carcharhinus > Carcharhinus amblyrhynchos. Next base: position 17,502 of record NW_027650788.1, read on the forward strand.
GGGGGAGTTACGGGAGGGGTGAGGGAAATATCAGACAGCACCTCTCCACACAATAGCGGGGGAATGAGAGTCCAGTGGTAATGTACCACTGACGCCTGACAGCCCAAAGCATTAAGGGTGTTGACACCAAGTCCCATGAAGATACTGATCAGTCAGGACTGAACAGAACGAGGTGCGAGGGGCTGAATGGTCTCTTTTTGCTGACACGGAGGGGGCGGGTGTGTGTGTGTGTGTGTGTGTGTGTGTGTGTGTGTGGGCAAGCGCAGTCACTGTACCCCAGTACATGTGACAACACTAAATCCGATCAAATTCACCCAGCGCAGCTCGCCCCGGAGTTCTTACGACCTGGAAACGTGCATCTTCTGTCAAGACATTATTAAACAGTCTTTCCTCTGCTGAATGAAAGGCATTATCCTGTTTGGAGAGAGGCTGTGGGGTGGGGGGGTGGAGAACGCATTCTGATCTTTGAGCTGATTACAATCCCACTTCACAGAAAAAAAAAACGAGATGGAACTTTCGGCAAAGCCAATCAGGGAAATATTTTTTTTTAAACCGCCTGGAACCTCGAGGGCATCGAGTTCAGGTCGCCAGAGAAAGACGCCTTCAGATGATCAAAAAAAAATGCACAGGAAAAGGTCTCGTATTGTTTGAACTCAGATTTTCCGATCACTGCGGGCAGCAGAATCCAGGATGCCTTGGCCATATTTGAATCATTTGTGTCACAGAATCCCTACGGCGCAGGAGGAGGCCTTTCGGTCCACAAGTCTGTGCCAACGACAACCCCACATATTTACCCTGTGAGTCTCCATGACACAAAGGGGCAATTTAGCACGGCCAATCCCCCTAACCTGCACATCTTTGGATACTAAGGGGCAATTTAGCATGGCCAATCCCCCTAACCTGCACATCTTTGGATACTAAGGGGCAATTTAGCATGGCCAATCCCCCTAACCTGCACATCTTTGGACACTAAGGGGCAATTTAGCATGGCCAATCCCCCTAACCTGCACATCTTTGGATACTAAGGGGCAATTTAGCATGGCCAATCCACCTAACCCACACATCTTGGGATACTAAGGGGCAATCTATTATGGCCGATCCACCTAACCTGCACATCTTCTGACTGAATTTGATTTATTTTTGCACCCACACCTCCTCCTCCCCCCTACACATTCAACAAAAAAGGATGAACAGTGGGAAGAAGGGGTGGGGGCCAGTAATGATTTGACAACTCACTTCCTCATGAGGTGCCCCAGGTTCGATGGACAGAATGGTTTCCTCCCGACTTCAAACAGTTCAAGCCTGAGGGCCACAGAACAGTGGCACAGTGGTTAGCACTGCTGCCTCACAGTGCCGGGGAGCCTGGTTCGATTCCCGACTTGAGTCACTGTCTGTGTGGAGTTTGCACGTTCTCCCCCCCTCTGTCTGCGTGGGTTTCCTCTGGGTGCTCCAGTTTCCTCCCACAGTCCGAAAGTCGTACTGGTTCTGTGCACTGCTCTCGCTAAACTCTTCCTGCCCATTTACACCAACAGGGACAAAGCAGAAAGGATCGAGGGCTTCAAGTATTTCGGTATCCAGATCACGAACAACCTAATCTGGTCCGATGCCGACACTATAGTTGAGAAAGCCCACCAACGCCTCTACTTTCTCAGAAGACTGAGGAAATTTGGCGTGTCAGCTACGACTCACCAACTTTTACAGGTGCACCATAGAAAGCATTCTTTCTGGTTGTATCACAGCTTGCTATGGGCTCCTGCTCTGCCCAAGACCCCAAGAAGCTACCAAAGGTCATGAACATAAGAACATAAGAAATAGGAGCAGGAGTAGGCCATCTGGCCCTTCGAGCCTGCCCCGCCATTCAATAAGATCATGGCTGATCTGTCGTGGCTCAGTTCCACTTTCCCGCCCTCTCCCCATAACCCTTAATCCCCTCTCTTATCAAAAACCCATCAACCCGCTTCTTAAAAATATTTAGCGAGGCAGCCTCCACCACTTCAACGGGCAGAGAATTCCAGATATTCACCACCCTTTGAGTGAAGAAGTTCCTCCTCAACTCCGTTCTAAACCGCACCCCCTTTATCTTGAGGCTGTGCCCCCTAGTCCTACTGTCTTTTTTGAGCGGGAAGAGTCTCTCCACCTCTATCCTATCCATCCCATTCATCATCTTATACGTCTCAATGAGATCTCCCCTCATTCTTCTAAACTCTAACGAGTACAAGCCTAGTTTATTCAGCCTCTCCTCATAGCTCAACCCCCTCAACTCCGGTATCAGCCTAGTAAACCTCCTCTGCACTCCCTCCAAGGCCAAAATATCCTTGCGCAGGTGCGGCGCCCAAAACTGCACACAGTACTCCAGCTGCGGCCTCACCAATGCCCTATACAGCTGCAGCAAGACCTCCCTACTTTTATATTCAATCCCCCTCGCTATGAAGGCCAGCATCCCATTCGCCTTCCTGACCACCTGCTGCACCTGCAGGCTGGGTTTTTGCGACTCATGCACAAGGACCCCGAGGTCCCTCTGCACCGTCGCCTGCTGCATGGCCAATCCACCTAACCTGCACATCTTTGGATACTAAGGGGCAATTTAGCATGGCCAATCCACCTAACCTGCACATCTTTGGATACTAAGGGGCAATTTAGCAATGTAGCCCAATCCATCAGGCAAGCCAGCCTCCCATCCATTGACTCTGTCTACACTTCCCGCTGCCTTGGGAAAAGCAGCAGCATAATCAAGGACCCCCCACACACCCCGGACATTCTCTCTTCCACCTTCTTCCATTGTGAAAAAGATACAAAAGTCTGAGGTCACGTACCAACCGACTCAAGAACAGATTCTTCCCTGCTGCTGTCAGACTTTTGAATGGACCTACCTCGCATTAATTTGATCTTTCTCTACACCCTAGCTGTGATTGTATCTGTATATTTTGCACTCTCTCCTTTCCTTCTCTATGAATGGTATGCTTTGCCTGTACAGCTCGCAAGAAACACTTTTTCACTGTATCTGAATACATGTGACAATAATAAATTAGATCCTTCTCCCCATGTACTCTATGAACAGTATGCTTTGTCTGTATAGCGTGCAAGAAACAAAACTTTTCACTGTATCCCAATACATGTGACAATAATAAATCAAATCCTTCTCCCCTATGTACTCGATGAATGGTATGCTTTGTCTGTATAGCATGCAACAAACAATACTTTTCACTGTATCCCAATACATGTGACAATAATGAATCAAATCAAAATCTATCTCCTTCTTACAAACATGTGAATGGTTCAGGCTCCACTGCGCTACAGGTAAACAGTGTTCTCATGTATAAAATGTATTCTAATTCATGTGACAAAGAATATCAAATCCCATGAATATTTAAACACACACACACATTAAGGTTTAAGTTCATACACTCGTGTCACAAGTCGGGTTACATTAACACTGCAATTAAGTTAATGAAAATCCCCTAGTCGCCACACTCCAGTGCCTGTTCGGGTAACACTGAGGGAGAATTTAGCACGGCCGATGCACCTTAACCAGCACGTCTTTCGGACTGTGGGAGGAAACCGGAGCACCCGGAGGAAACCCACACAGGCACCGGGGAGAACATTGAGACTCCGCACAGTGACCAGAGCCAGGAAGTGAACCCCAGTCCTGGTGCTGTGAGGCTACCCACCGCATCACTTCATTGCGGTGTTAATATAAGTAGACTCGTGACTCATAAATGAAGTTCAAAAGTACTGCAGAGAGACAGCCCAGTTCCCCCAGGAGATCCACGCCAGTATTTATACTCCACAAGCTCATCCCGGCCCCCGCTTTAACTCACACCACTGACATGTCACGTTAGGCTGCTGACCTTACCTAATGCTTGCGTGTGCTCCTGCTGCTAACATCTCACATGCTCCCCCAGCACACCCCACAGGACAGGGTGGTTTGCACCCACGCGCACGGTCCAATGAGAACCGTTCCGAACTTTGCTCTTTCGAGTGGATGGCGGGGAAACCAGTTTCTACACAAGCTCGGGTCAATGACAGGAGAGGTGAGATTTCCCATGGAGGGTCACACACACACACACACACAGGCAGTAAAAAAAAACGTGGTGCTGTGTGACTGTTCCGAGTCACTGTTTTTTTTAAGTTTATGTATTCGTGTCAAAAGTTAGGCACTCAGGGCAATGAAGCTACTGCGAAAATCCCCCAGTCTCCTCACTTCAGGTAACACTAAGAGAGAGTTTAGAATGGCCAATGCACCCTAACCAGCACGTCTTTTGGACTGAGGGGGGGGAACCGGAGCAAACCCACGCAAACACGGGGGGGAAGAACGTACAAACTCCGCACAGACAGTGACCCCAAGCCAGGAATCGAACCCACGTCCCTGATGCTGTGAGGCAGCAGTGCAAACCACTGTGCTGGACTAAGGGGCAATTTGGCATGGCCAATCCACCTAACCTGCACATCTTTGGACACTGAGGGGCAATTTAGCATGGCCAATCCACCCAACCTGCACATCTTTGGACACTAAGGGGCAATTTAGCATGGCCAATCCACCGAACCTGCACATCTTTGTACACTAAGGGGCAAATTAGCATGGCAAGTCCACTTAACCTGCACATCTTTTGGACTGTGGGAGGAAACCGGAGCAACCGGAGGAAACCCACACAGACACAGGGGAGAACGTGCAGACTCCACACAGGCAGTGACCCAAGCCAGGAATGGAACCCAGGTCCCTGGCGCTGTGAGGCAACAGCGCTAACCACTGTGCTGCCGTACTAACCGAAGACTCACGGACACGAAGTACCTCCTGACTTATCTGCTCCAGTATTGCTCTGGCTGGTCCTGGTCCACTTGGTTATGTACCTGAAGGCACTTTTGCAGCCAAGTGGTCACCTCTGGTGCCTTGGTCATGCCTGAGCTTTGGAATATTTTCTCACAGGCCACTTGGAGCTTAGGGAATTTAATGTCAAAGACACTCTCCCAGGACCTCCAGGATGAGATGTTAATCCTTCTGGAAAGGATTCAATGATCTGCCGCAATGAAGAAAGGTGGCGATTTGGGATAGAGTCACAGAGGTTGACAGCATGGAAACAGGCACTTCGGCCCAACCTGCCTATGCCGCCTTTTTCTTTAACCCATAAGCTAATTCCAATTGCCCATATTTGGCCCATATTCCTCGATACCCATCTTACCCATGTAACTGGCTAAACACTTTTTACACTCGCCACCCTCTGTGTGAAAAAATTGCCCCTCTGAACCCTTTTGTATCTCTCCCCTCTCATCTTAAACCTATGCCCTCCAGGTTTAGACTCCCCTACCTTTGGGAAATGACATTGACTATCGAGCTGATCTGTGCCCCTCATTATTTTATAGATCTCTATAAGATCACCCCTCAGCCTCCTACGCTTCAGAGAAAAAAGTCCCAGTCTATCCAGCCTCTCCTCATAACTCAATCCATCAAGTCCCGGTAGCATCCCAGTAAATCTTTTCTGCACTCTTTCTCGTTTAATAATATCCTTTCTATAATAGGGTGACCAGAACTGTACATAGTATTCCAAGTGTGGCCTTACCAATGTCTTGTACAACATCAACAAGACGTCCCAACTTCTGTATTCAATGTTCTGACCGATGAAACCAAGCATACCGAATGCCTTCTTCACCGCTCTGTCTGCCGATGACGCCACTTTCAAGGAGCTACGAACATGTACCTCGAGATCTCTTTGTTCTGTAACTCTCCCCAGTGCCCTACCATAAACTGACCAAGTCCTGCCCTGGTTCAATCAAGTAAAATTGCAGGGCTTTGAATATTTTCTTCCATCCTGCTTTGCCCTTTGGGAATTTTTATATCAGTGCTCCTCTCCCCTTGGTGCTGAGGGGGCAAGGGGGGGGGAGCCTGATCAGAGAAGGCTCTGAATCATACACCACCGAAACTGGAATGAACAGAGAACAATACAGCACAGGAACAGGCCCTTCAGCCCTCCTGTGCCGATCACGTTGTCCAATCTCGACTAACCGCCTCTATACCCCATTTGTTCATTAGCCTATTGAGATAAATCTTGATGTCTGCCTCAACCACCCCACTTGGCAGTGCACTACAGGCGGCCACCAACCTCTGTGGGAACTTCCCCAGCAAAAACCCTCATCTTGAACTCCTGTCCCCATTCTAAGAGTCATTTTCGCCCTGGGAAAATGCTCCCAACTGCTCACCTCATCTCTGCCCCTCCTAATTTTATGCACTTCTATCAGGTCTCCCCTCAGCCTCCGTCCTTCCAGGGAGAACGATCCCAGCTTATTCAATCTCTCCTCACAGCAAATACCCTTCAGACCAGGCAACGTCCTGGTAAACCTTTTCTGCACTCCCTCCAAAGCCTCCAGATCCTTCTGGTGACCAGAATTGGACACAGTAATCCAAACGTGGCCTAATCAATATTTTCTGTACCTGCAACATAATTTGTCAACTTTTATACGTAATGCCCCGGCCGATGAAGGCAAGCACATGCTTTCTACACTGCCTTTGCCACCTGGGCTGCCACTTTTAAGGATCTGTGGACCTGTACTCCCGGATGTCTGTGAGTGTCTATGCTCCTGATGGCTCTGCCATTTATTTTGTAGCTCCCACTTCAATTGGATCTACCAAAAATGCATCACCTCGCATTTGTAAGATGAGAGATCTTGAGCACTGTGAGGGACATTAATGCAAGACGAACTGAGACACAAAGTGAGAGACCAAAGCGAGAGACAGTCATCTTTCTCAGGAGGTATCAAAGACCCCGGGAATGAACAGAGGGAAGGGATTCCACGTTTTGGGATTTTCAAAGCACTGCACGCACTCCCCCCTCCCAAATAGGGACAGCTGGCCTGTGTTCACAGTTGAAAGTCGGACAGAGGGAAGTGAGAGTTATGAAGTGCTTCAGTGGCTGCAAAGCTGAGGCCCTGGCCCCTTCGATCTGCCCGCCTCGATGACGGAGATTCGGCCCAGAAGTTTTGAAAGCAGTTAACACGCCAGCTTTGCTGCATGGTCGGCAAGGAGTTGGTGACCCACAGACAGGATGTTTGGGGTGGTGGATTACACAGGGGGAAAAAAAAAACCATTGCGCACGAACACGGGAAGGTGACGGGGCTGGCACAGTGGATAAGTGCTGCTGCCTCACAGCGCCAGGGACCTGGGTTCGATTCCCGGCTCGGGTCACTGTCTGTGTGGAGTCTGCATGTTCTCCCTGTGTCTGCACGGGTTTCTCTGGGTGCCCCGTTTTCCTCCCACAGTCCAGAAGACGCGCCGGTTAGGGTGCATTGACCCGAACAGGCTGTGGCGATGACAGGATTTTCACAGTAACTTCCCTGCAGTGTTAATGCAAGCCGACTTGTGACTAATAAATTAACTTTAACTTGTCTTTAAACATAGTATTCATAGAGTACATAGGGGAGAAGGATGTGATTTATTATTGTCACGCGTCTTGGGATACAGTGAAAAGTATTGTTTCTTGCGCGCTATACAGGCAAAGCATACCGTTCATAGAGCACACAAGGGAGAAGGATTTGATTTGATTTATCATTGTCACGTGTATTGGGATACAGTGAAAAGTATTGTTTCTTGCGCGCTATACAGGCAAAGCATACCGTTCATAGAGTACACAAGGGAGAAGGATTTGATTTATTATTGTCACATGTATCAGGATACAGTGAAAAGTATTGTTCCTTGCGCACTATACAAGGCATACCGCTCATCGAGAAGGAAAGGAGTGCAGAATGTAGTGTTACAGTCATAGTTAGGGTGTACAGAAAGACTGGGTACAATCACCTCACCAACCCTCTCTCCACAACGTCCTCTCTCCCCCCGCCAAATTCAGGAGTCATACCCTTCCTTCCTCCCTCCCACTGACAGATTCACTGGTTTCAAGTTAGTTTATTTACTGGTGTCACAAGTCGGCTCACATTAACACTGCAATGAAGTTATTGTGAAAATCTCCTCGTCGCCGCACTCCTGTTCAGGTAACACTGAGGGAGAATTTAGCACGGCCAACGCACCCCAACCAGCACGTCTCTCAGGCTGTGGGAGGAAACCGGAGCACCCGGAGGAAACCCACGCAGACACGGGGAGAACGTGCAGCCTCTGCACAGACACTGACCCGAGCCGGGAATCGAACCCGGGTCCCCTGGCGCTGTGAGGCAGCAGTGCTAACCCACCGTGCCACTGGAAGTTTTGAATTATAAGGAGAAGCCAGTTAGTTTTTCTCCCCCTGGAGCGTAGGAGGATGAGGGGTGGCATTATGGAGGTTTATAAAATCACGAGGGGCAGAGGTAAGGTGAGTAGTTGAGGTTTTCTCCCCCAGGGTAGCGGCAAGTCCAAAACTAGTCGGCATAGGTTTAAGGAGACAGGGACCCGAAGGGCAACTTTTTCACACGGAGTGTGGAATGAGCTGCCAGAGGTGGTGGTAGAGGTGGGTACAATGACAATATTTAAAAGATATTTGGACAGGTACACGGATAGGGGAAAGGTTTAGGCACATGGGACTAGTTTAGATTAAGAAACCTGGAGGGCACGGGCTGGTTGCGCTGAAGGGCCTGTTCCCATGCTGGAGATCTGTGTGACAACCAGACTCTCACACACACTCTCACACATGTATACACACACACACACACACACACTCTGTCTCTCTCTCACTCAGGTCCAGTCCGAATCCAGTGAGCTGGATCCAGCTCACACTTAATGTCAGTGCACAAGCGGAAAGGTCGAGGAGGAGTGCAGTCCCAGTGGCCCAATCCAAGCTAACAAACTTTCCAAGCACCCCCGTGTTCTGAGAAGCGAAAGGTGGAGTGAGCAGCTCAGACCTGACGCTCCATCCCTGTAGCAGGCCACGCTCTCTACCCCAAACCCTATCCAGACAATGTCAGAGAGAGCGAGAGAGAGAGAGAGAGAGAGAGAGAGAGAGAGTGGGGGGAGGGAGGGGCAAATGAAATCCCGGCTGGCAAACTCTGCCACTGCAGGGAGGTTTTAACCGGCTAATCCTCGATAGAAGGTCAAGTGCCTGGGGCCCGGTTCCTGACTTGGAACATAATGAGCTCACGATCACAAGACTGCAAGAGTACACAAAATCCTGGCAAGCTCGGGAGAGCTACACCTCCCAGGCACTATTAACAACAACAAAAAAGAAATCTCTCTGCAGGTCCCGTGGCTTCCCGGGGAGGGAAACGGGGTGGCCTCTGCCGAGCACTGCACCCTCGCAACCTTCTCCCACTCGCAACCCACCCCACCATCACTACAATTCCAGGAAGGAACACACCACTGACAGCAGGGTCCTCACTGGGGAGGGCCGTTAACAGCCAGCAAAGAAGTGGGGCCGGCCAACCATCTGTCCTCAAATCTACCTCCTCGGTTGGTCACAGCAGGGCATGGCACAATGGGTTAGCGCCGCTGCTTCACAGCGCCAGGGAGCCGGGTTCCATTCCCGGCTTGGGTGGTTGTCTGTGAGAGTCTGCACGTTCTCCCCGTATCTGCATGGGTTTCCTCCGGGTGTTCTGGTTTCCTTCCACAGTCTGAAAGGTGTGCAAGTTAGATGGATTGGCCATGCTAAATTGCCAATTAGGGTCCAAAGATGTGCAGGTTAGGTGGATTGGCCGTGCTAAATTGCCCCTTAGTGTCCCAAGATGTGCAGGTTAGGTGGATTGGCCATGGTAAATTGCCCCTTAGTGTTCAAAGATGTGCAGGTTAGGTGGATTGGCCATGGTAAATTGCCCCTTAGTGTTCAAAGATGTACAGGTCTTTCTGGACACTAAGGGACACTCGTGCGCACGCGCACCTCCTGCTAATCTCTGTATCCTCCTCCAGCCGTGTCTTCAGCTGTCTGGACCCCAAACTCTGGGATTCTTTCCCTAAAGCTCTCTGGTTGAAAAAACCGAGCACTTTATTTTAAAGCAAGCCTTTGTGTCAGCCACCTTACAAGTCACGGGGCTGACTGTGAGTGTGCTTTGTTAATTGCTGCCGAGCAGCATCTTGGAGCGTTTTGTCACATTCGGGGTGTGATATAAACGCGAGTGCCCATTTCTTATCCTGACTGCCGTCTTGCCTGCTGTGAAACTGGGCCGGCACACCGCCACCACGCCATGACGTGACGCCACTGCAGGAGCAAACACACTGCAGGCATTCTGGTCACAAGCTAACTTACTATCTCGCGCACATACCCAGGCGAACGGGGCCTGCCCTCGTGAGAAGCCCCGAGATATCTCCAGCTCCAGATAAGCTCAGGCTGTGCCAAGCTAGTCAGCGTGTGTCCCTCTCCCCAGCCCTCCCCCACCTCCGAACACTGCACAAAGGCATCTACCCTGGCTCTCGGCCAACTTGCTCACCTCCCTATCAAGAGATCACGGGTTTAGTTTGCACCGTGGAGTCTCGATCTCGCTGCCGACCTTGAGGGAGTTCCTCCTCAGTGTCCTGCGACCAACGTTTGCCCCCTTCTCCCTCAGCCAGCTGAAACCCACTGGCCTGTTCCTTTGCCTCACTGCAGTTCATGGAGTCTTGCTGTGCCGGGTCAGGCGGCAGTGACTGCCCCTCTTGGGGAGGCGGGCGTCGCTGCTGGACCCAGCTTTGTTGCCCATCCCTAAGTGCCTCCTTGAACCGAGTATCTCACTCAGCCCATTTCAGTTAAGAGTCAACCACGTTGCTGCGGCTCTGAAGTCAGAGAAGCACATCCAGGCCCTCTTCCTGCAACCCCATGTGTTTACCCCACCAATCCCCCCCAACCTACACATCTTTGGACACTAAGGGGCAATTTACCATGGCCAATCCACCTAACCTGCACATCTTTGGACACTAAAGGACAATTTTGCATGGCCAATCCACCTAACCTGCACATCTTTGGACACTAAAGGACAATTTTGCATGGCCAATCCACCTAACCTGCAAATCTTTGGACACTAAGGGACAATTTAGCGTGGCCAATCCACCTAACCTACACATCTTTGGGCATTTCGGGGCAATTTCGCATGGCCAATCCATCTAACCCGCACATCTTTCGAAACCAAGGGTATTTTAGCATGGCCAATCCAACTAACCTACACATCTTTTGACAAGAAATTTTCACAGTAACTTCACTGAATTATTAATGTAAGCCACTTGTGACATGAATAAATAAACTTTACGCTGGTAAGGAGCAACTTAGCATGGACAATCCCCCTAACCTGCACATGTTTGGAGCATGGGAGGAAACCTGAACACCCGGAGGGAACCCATGTAGACACGGGGAGAATGTGCAGACTCCACATAGACAGTGATCCAAGCCGGAAATCGAACCCGGGTCCCTGGTGCTGTGAGGCAGCAGCGCTAATCACTGTGCCACCCCCCAACTGTAGGTTGGACCAAGTAAGGTGGGCAGATTTCCTTCCCTGAAGGGGGTATTCGTGGACCGGATTACAACAATTCACGATGTTTTCACGGTGACCGTTACAGTGACTCGCTTTTTAATTCCACTTCGAGTTAATCAAATTGAAATTCCATCAGTTGCCACGGTGGGATCTGAACCCGTGTCTCCCACACAGCGTGAGCTGGGATGTCTGGATTACGAGCCCAGTGACAATATCACTTTGCCACTTCCTAATTCACAGACCACAGTCAGGATAGGCAACAATACTCAGTCCACAATCATCCACTGCACTGGTGCCCCACAAGGCTATGTTCTCAGCCCCCTACTGTACTACGTGTACACCTATGACAATGCGGCCAAATTCCCCTCCAACTCGATTTTCAAGTTCGCTGATGACGCCACTGTAGTGGGTCGGATCTCAAACAATGACGAGACAGAGTACAGGAACGAAATAGAGAATCTGGTGAACTGGTGCGGTAACAATAATCTCTCCCTCAATGTCAACAAAACGAAGTAGATTGTCATCGACTTCAGGAAGCGTAAAGGAGAACATGCCCCTGTCAACATCAACGGGGACCAAGTAGAAAGGGTCGAGAGCTTCAAGTTTTTAGGTGTCCAGATCACCAACAACCTGTCCTGCTCCCCCTGTGCCAACACTACAGTTAAGAAAGCCCCACCAACGCCTCTACTTTCTCAGAAGGCTAAGGAAATTTGGCATGTTAGCTACAACCCTCACCAACTTTGACAGATGCATCAAAGAAAGCATTTTTCCTGGTTGAATCCAGCTTGGTATGGGCTCCTGCTCTGCCCAAGACCGCAAGGAACAACAAAAGCCCAATCTATCACACAACCAGCCTCCCGTCCATTGACTGTCTACACTTCCTACTGCCTCGGGAAGAGTAGCCAGCATAATTAAGGACCCTGCGAGCCCTGGACATTTTCTCTTCTACCTTCTTCCTTTGGGAAAAAGATACAAAAGTCTGAGGTCGCAGACCAACCGACTCAAGAACAGCTTCTTCCCTGCTGCTGTCAGACTTTTGAATGAACCTACCTCGCATTAAGTTGATCTTTCTCTACACCCTCGCTATGACTGTAACACTACATTCTGCACCCTCTCCTTTCCTCCTCTATGAACAGTATGCTGTGTTTGTACAGTGCGCAAGAAACAATACTTTTCACTGTACCCCAGTACACGTGACAATAATAAATCAAATCCTTCTCCCCATGTTCTTTGTGAACTGTAAACTTTGTCTGTACAGCACGCAAGAAACAATACTTTTCACTGTATCCCAATACACGTGACAATAATAAATCAAATCCTTCTCCCCTATGTACTCTGTGAACGGTAAACTTTGTCTGTACAGCACGCAAGAAACAATACTTTTCACTGTATCCCAATACATGTGACAATAATAAATCAAATCAAATCCTTCTCCCCTATGTACTCTATGAACGATATGCTTTGTCTGCGTAGCGCGCAAGAAACAACACTTTTCACTGTATCCCGATACACGTGACAATAATAAATCAAATCAACCTCTCTCTGCCCTTCAGTGGGTTCAAGAAATCTTGTGTTAACCATTGAGAAGGAATTATTATTTGTTTTAAAAGTACAAATTCTCAGTCGACAGGCCCCAATACTTCATCAACCCTCTCTCACCCTACACGCACAGAACCCTTACAAATTAGCTCTGGTGTAGGGTAGCGTTAAGTTGCTATCAAACTGTTATAGCAACTCTGCAAAAAAGTGGCTTAGCCGTGGATGTAAATGCAGCCATGTGAGTGCAGTGTCGTCCCAGCTGGACACACGGCACAACGGTTAGCACCGCTGCCTCACAGAGCCAGGGACCCAGGTTCGATTCCCGGCTTGGGTCACTGTCTGTGCAGAGTTTGCACGTTCTTCCCTGCGTCTGCGTGGGTTTCCTCCGGGTGCTCCTGTTTCCTCCTACAGTCTGAAAGACGTGCTGGTTAGGGTGCATCAGCCATGCTAAATTCTCCCTCAGTGTTACCCGCATAGGTGCCAGAGTGTGGCGACTAGGGGATTTTCACAGTAACTTCATTGCAGTGTTAATGTAAGCCTGTTTTATGTTCTAAATGGGGGGAGAATTCAGAAATCGGAAGCGCAAAGGAGTCCCGGTTCAGGATTTTTTTTAAAGCTAACTCGAATTAAAGTACAAGTAAAAGTAAAGTTTATTAGTCACAAGTAAGGCTTACATTAACACTGCAATGAAGTGAAAATCCCCGAGTCACCACACTCCGCTGCCTGTTTGGGGGAGAATTTATCTCGGCCAATGCAATCAACCAGCAATCTGACTGTGGAAGGAAACCGGAGCACCCAGAGGAAACCCACGAGACACAGGGAGAATGTGCAAACTCTACACAGACAGTGACCCAAGCCGGGAATCGAACCCTGGTCCCTGACGCTGTGAGGCAGTGGTGTTGAACACGATGCCATGCAAATTCATTGGCACAGAGAGCTGTGGAGGTTGGGTCGTTGAGTGTCTTTTTAAGACACAGACAGATAGGTTCTCGATTGGTAAGGAGATCAAAGGTTATGGGGGGAAAAAGCGGGGGAATGGGTTATCAGCAATGGCGGATATAGGCTGAATGGTCTAATTCTGCTCCGATGCAAGAACTAGGAGCAGGAGAAGGTGCCTCGAGCTTGCTTTGCCATTCAATAAAGAGGACAGAAATGAACCCGGATCCCTGGCACCGTGAGGCAGCAGTGCTAACCTCCGTGTTATCTCGTGAAACATCCTTCACACCGCGAACCCAAGGCCACGCAGCCTTTGACAGTCACTGCACCGCCAGAGGATGAGCTTGTCGATCGCTTTCCAACACTGCGAGCCGCATGTTCCCGCCTCACAACCAACCAACCAACCCACCCTCCCCCCGCAACACGGACAGAAAGAAGCCGTACCTGTCATCGTCACCGTCCGGCTGCGTTCCGACCGACAGCATGGACTTGGCCAGGGTCTGCATGGGCGAGGCGAAGCGAAGGGAGCCACCGCCAGCGATGCTGGGCTCCGAGGCCCGGCTCTTTCTGGAGGGGCTCCCATCCTGCGTCAAGGGGGCCGGCGAGACGGGCGTGGACCAAGGCTCAGAAAACTGAGGGGGGTGGGGAGGGGGGAGAAAGAGCAGAACAGTCAACTGACGCCACGTGGGGAAAAAAAAAACAAAACACCAGCAATAACAACAACATAAACTACCAGGAGTCACCTTCGAGGTGGATCCCATCAAGTTTGCCTCGCCATTCCACCACGGCTGATAAATTTCTCAATCACTCCACGACTCGCACCAACTTTTACAGATGCACCATAGAAAGCATCCTTTCTGGTTGTATCACAGCTTGGTATGGGCTCCTGCTCTGCCCAAGACCCCAAGGAACTACAAAGGGTCGTGAATGTAGCCCAATCCATCACGCAAACCAGCCTCCCATCCATTGACTCTGTCTACACTTCCCGCTGCCTCAGGAAATCTAGAGAATCTGGTGAACTGGTGCGGCAACAATAATCTCTCCCTCAACATCAGCAAAACGAATGAGATAGTCATCGACTTCAGGAAGCGTAAAGGAGAACATGCCCCTGTCTACATCAGTGGGACGGAGTAGAAAGGGTCGAGACTTTCATGTTTTTAGATGTTCAGGTAACCAACAACCTGTCCTGGCCCCCCCCGCCCATGCCGACACTATAGTTAAGAAAGCCCCACCAATACCTTTACTTTCTCAGAAGACGAAGGAAATTTGGCATGTCAGCTACGACCCTCACCAGATGCATCATACAAAGCATTCTAGCACAGCTTGGTCTGGGCTCCTGCTCTGCTCAAGACCGCAAGGAACTACAAAAGGTCATGAATGTAGCCCAATCCATCACACAAACCAGCCTCCCATCCATTGACTCTGTTTACACTTCCCACTGCCTCAGGGAAAAGCAGCCAGCATAATCAAGGACCCCACACACCCCGGACATTCTCTCTTCCACCTTCTTCCATCGGGAAAAAGATACAAAAGTCTGAGGTCACGTACCAACCGACTCAAGAACAGCTTCTTCCCTGCTGCCATCTGACTTTTCAATGGGCCTACCATATCATAGAATCCTTACAGCGCGGAAGGAAGCCATTCAGCCCATGGAGCCTGCACTGATCAGTCCCACCCAGGCCCTATTCGTGTAACCCCACATATTTACCTTGCTAATCCCCCTGACACAAAGGGACAATTTATTAAGGCCAAACAACCAAACCCGCCTTTGGACTGTGGGAGGATACTGGAGCACCCCAAGGAAACCTATGCAGACATGGGGAGAACATGCAGACTCTGCACAGACAGTGATCCCTAGCCAGGAATCGAACCCGGATCCCTGGCGCTATGAGGCAGCAATGCTAACCACTGTGCCACAACGCTGCCCAAAATTAGGTTGATCTTTGTCTGCACCCTAGCTGTGACTCCAACCCTCGCTGTAACCCATTCTATAGGCTCACTTTTCCTTCTCCCCTATGTACTCTATGAACGGTAGGCTTTGTTTGTATAACGTGCAAGAAACAATACTTTTCACTGTATCCCAATACATGTGACAATAATAAACCAAATCCTTCTCCCCCATGTACTCTGTGAATGGTACACTTTGTCTGTACAGAGCACAAGAAACAATAGTTTTCACTGTATCCCAATACATGTGACAAAAATCAAACGCCTGGAGTACTGTGTACAGTTTTGGTGTCCTTATCTGAGGAAGGGTGTCCTTGCTAGAGAGGGAGTGCAGCAAGTGTTTACCAGGCTGATTCCTGGGATGGCAGGACTGTCACGAGGACAGACTAAGTCGGTTAGAAATGTGTTCGCTGGAGCTGAAAAGAGCGAGAGAGGATGTCGTAGAACCTCACAAAGGGCCCACACATTTCTGCGTGGGTTTCCTCCCGCAATCTGAAAGACGTGCCGGTTACGGGTGTGCTGACCCGAATAGGTGCCAGAATGTGGCGAACAGGAGATTTTCACAGTAACTTCATTGCAGTGTTAGTGCAAGACTCATTTGCGACAAATAAACAAACTTAACTTTACTTTAAAGGGATCGAGGGGTATGTGGGGGGCGGGGTGGAATCAGGATATTGAATTCGATGATCAGCCACGATCAAAATGAATGGTGGAGCAGGGTCGAAGGGCCTCCTCCTACTCCTCTGGTCACTGCAGTGACAGTGCGGGGGTGGGGGGGAGAAAGCTTCACTCAATGGGAAGCATTGAGAAGGAGGGTGGTGGGGAGGATACAGAGATCCTATCGGGCTGTAACTAACCCTTCACACAACTCACTCAGGTTTGATTACAGCACACAGTGTTGTTTCTTGCAACTGCACCCCCCCCACTTCTCCCCGGACCCCCCCCCCCTTCTCCACCCCACCAAAGGGCACTAAAGGCCCATTCAGCGTGGCTGCGGAGAAACCTTTGGCTTGTTCCCAGTGTCAATATTATGGAGAGACAGCAACAGAGGCACAAGAGTGTTCGAGCAGGCGTCGAGGGGCACACGTGGGACACGCTAATGGGGGAATGCGGCGGGGCCACCTCACACAGGCCTGTCAAATGCTCAGCTGGGAGGGAGGAGCGGGGGGCAGGAAGGGAAGTGGGGGGAAGGGGGAGGGAGTGAGGGAGAAGAGACTGGTTACACAGTGATAGCATCAGCCGGTGATCCTGGAGATCACAGAGACGACTAAACCCGCAGAGACCACCACAGTAATGGGTGAGATGGTCGGGAGGGGGGGGGGTGTCAGGGGGCAGAGAAGGGAGGGGGAGCAGGGGAGGACATTAATCATCCAATTCTGCCCCTCTCGGGCAGACACATGTTAAAATGATTGCGGGGAGCCACTTTGTGCAGACTTAAGAACATAAGAAATAGGAGCAGGAGTCGGCCATCTAGCCCCTCGAGCCTGCCCCGCCATTCAATAAGATCATGGCTGATCTGAAGTGCATCAGTTCCACTTTCCCGCTTTCTCCCCTTAATTTCCCTTGTCTATCAGAAACCTATCAACCCGTGACTTAAATATATTCAGCGAAGTAGCTACCATCACTTCAAAGGGAAGAGAATTCCAGAGATTCACCACCCTTTGAGTGAAGAAGTTCCTCCTCAACTCTGTTCTAAACTGCACCCCCCTTATCTTGAGGCTGTGCCCTCTAGTCCTGCTGTCCTTTCTGAGCGGGAAGAATCTCTCTACCTCTACCCTATCCATCCCTTTCATTATCTTCTAAGTCTCTATAAGATCCCCCCTCAGCCTTCGAAACTCCAACGAGTACAGGCCCAGTCGATTCAATCTCTCGTCATAAGACGTACACCATTCGCCATGGGCAGCACAGCGGTTAGCACTGCTGCCTCGCAGCGCCAGGGACCTGGGTTCGAGTCCCGGCTTCGGTCATTGTCCGTGTGGAGTTTTCACATTCTCCACCACACACACCTCCCTCCTCCCTCCACCGCGTCTGCAGGGGTTTCCTCCAGGTGCTCCAGTTTCCTCCCATTGTCCAAAAGATGTGCGGGTTAGGTGGATTGGCCATGCTAAATTGCCCCTTCGTGCCCAAAGATGTGTAGGTTAGGCGGATTGGCCATGCTAAATTGCCCCTTAGTTTTATGATTATTTATTCGTCACGAGTAGGCTTGCATTAACACCACAGTGAAGTTACTGTGAAAATCCCCGAGTCGCCACTCTCCTGTGCCGGTTCAGGTAACACTGAGGGAGAACTTAGCACGGCCAATGCACCCTAACCAGCACGTCTTTCAGACTGTGGGAGGAAACAGGAGCACCTGGAGGAAACCAATGGAGAGAACGTGCAGACTTCACACAGACAGTGACCTGAGCTCGGAACCAAACCCGGGTCCCTGGCACTGTGAGGCCGCCATGCTAACCCACTGTGCCACCTGATGATGATCGTGGCTGGTCATGGAATTCAATATTCTGATCCCACCTTCACCACCCCGTCCCCCCTCACTCCCTTTAGCCCCAGGAGCTGTGCCTAATTTCTTCTTGAAATCAAACAACGTTTTGGCCTCAACTACTTTCTGTGGGAGTGAATTCCACTCGTTCACCACCCTCTGGGTGAAGAAATTTCTCCTCGCCTCGGTCTGAGAAGATTTACCCCTTATCCTCAAACTATGACTCCCCTCCCCGCCATTGGGGACATTCTTTCTGAATCTACCCTGTTTAAAATCATGGAGTGCAGCAGGACTCCATTCAGCCCATCCAGTCTGCACTGACCACAATACCACCCGGGCCCTATTCCCGTAGCCTCACGTATTTACTCTAGTGAGTCCCCCTGCCACTTCGGGTCAATTTAGCATGGCCAATCCATCTAACCTACACATCTTTGGACACTAAGGGGCAATTTAGCATGGCCAATCCATCTAACCTGCACATCTTTGGACACTAAGGGACAATTTAGCATGGCCAATCCACCTAACCTGCACATCTTTGGACACTAAGGGGCAATTTAGCATGGCCAATCCACCTAACCTGCACATCTTTGGACACTAAGGGGCAATTTAGCATGGCCAATCCACCTAACCTGCACATCTTTGGACACTAAGGGGCAATTTAGCATGGCTAATACATCTAAGCTGCAAATCTTTGGTTACTGAGGGTCAATTTAGCATGACTAATACATCTAACCTGCACATCTTTGGACACTAAGGGGCAACTTAGCACCGCCAATCCATCTAAGCAGCACGTCTTTTGGACTGTGGGAGGAAACCCACGCAGTCATGGGTAGAATGTGCAGATTGCGCAGAGGCAGTGACCCAAACCGTGAACTGAACCCGGATTCCTGGCGCATTGAGGCAGCAGTGCAAACCCACTGTGCCACCATGTGAGGGTTAGGTGGATTGGCCGTGCTAAATTGCCCCTCAGTGTCCAAAGTGAGATCCCGTGCGCGCTTGCGGGCCCGCTGGACTTGCCTTTCTCACCGCTCCTTGCTCTCCGGAGGAAGAGGAGGGCTGCTTCACATTTGACGATAGCTGCTTCGAGGGGGCCGCTGGCTCCCCTCCGACGGGCTTGCTTCCGAGGGGCTGGCCCGGGCCGGACTTGGCTTCCTCCGTGGTGCCGAGGGCTCCGCCGCCTTCGCCGCCCTCCTTGGGCGTCGCGATGCCCCGTCCGACGGGGGAGCGGGGGGAGGCCCTGGAGGGCGGGGAGCCGCTGGCGGAGGCCGGCTGGGGTTCGACGCCGGGCGCCCCGTCCAAGCTCAAAGTCCTGGCGGCCTGGATGAGCATGCTGAGGGTGTTGCTGGCGGCGGCGGCGGCAGCAGCGGGCTTCCCCCGCGGGGTCTCCGGCGGGCACGGCGAGCCCTGGCTCTTGGGCGCGTGGGCCTTGGGCCGCAGCTGGCTCACGGCTTTGTGGGCCAGGCCGCCCACCTCCAGGTGAGAGTCCAGCGAGTTGACGTGCCGGGCGCCTTCCAGCACCTTGGCTAACACGTGGCTGTCCAGGTCCCAGTCGTAGAGGTCCAGGCAAGTCCAGCGCCCCCGCCGGTACGGCTCGCCCAGCCCGTGGCCCAGCTTCACCACCCGGAACCGCGAGGTGCACGGGCCCCCGGCGGGCACGGCCGCGGCTTTGGCGTCCCTGGCCGGAGTCCTGGGCGCGCCGGCCCCTTCCGGCCTGGCCCCCGCGCCCCGGGGGCCCCCCTCCCCGCCGCTGGACGCCGGCGGGGCGGCCCCCTCCGTCGCCGGGGGAGGGGGCTGAGTCCGGTCGGCGGGGGCGCCGGGCTCGGCGGGGTGCCCCCCGTTGACGAGGGGGTTGCCGAGCTCCGCCTCGCCGTTCAGCGACTCCTTCGGCCCCTCGGCGCCGCCCCCGTCGTAATCCGAAGTGACGCTGGTGATCTGGAAGCCGCTCTTCTTTTTCCCAATCATGTCGCGAGAGCACAAGGGGAAAGAGCACCGAAAATACGTACACAAAAAAAAACGAGGAGGAAAGGGGGGGGGGGGGAAAAAAAACCGTCTCCGGTGGCCTGTGACGACGACCTCCTCCTCCCCCCGGCCCCCACCACCTTAGCCACTCCGCTCCCGCATCTCCCGATCGGCTGAGATTCCCTATGGAAAAACGGCGCGGGAAGGGAAGGGAAGGGAAGGGAAGGGCGCCTTGGCTAACAGGCACCCACTGTCTGACCGTCCAGGGGTGCCTGCGACGCGATGCTACGGTTCCCCATCTCGGTGCGAGCGAGGCACCCTCCTCCTCCTCCTCCTCCCCCCTGCCCCACACCCGTTCCCCCTTCCCCCTCCCTCCCTCCCTCCCCCCACCCCGGGGCAGAGGTCAACCGCCGGACGCTGCGACGCGACTAGGCGCCATGGGAGCCGGCTGGGCGAGAGGAAAAAAAAAATAAGGGTGGCTTCCGGGACGTGTGGTGGGTGGGTGGGTGGGTGGGGGGTAGGGAAGGGAGGGGAAAAAAAAACAATACCGGGATCGTCCTCTTCTTCGTGTGCGATCACTGAACCTGAGGATTAAAAGAGAGAGAGAGAGAGAGAGATGATGAGATCCTTCACGCACACGGAATTACAGAATCCCCGTCGGCAGGGAGGGGGGGGGGGGGGGGGGAGATAGGAGGCGGCCATTCGGCCCATCTGAACTGCACCGACCACAATCCCATACCCAAGCCCGATCCCCGTAACTTTACCCCGCTGGTCCCCCTCCCCCCCCGACAATTTAACACGTCCAGATAACCTGACCCTCGCGTCTTTGGAGGAAACCCACGCAGGCACGGGGTCGGGGGTGGGGGGGGGGGGGGGTGGGGGGGGTGGGGTAACAACATTCAGACTCCGCACAGACGGTGACCCAAGCCGGGAATCGAGCCTGGCGTCCCTGGCGCCGTGAGGCAGCCGTGCTCACCCACTGCACCGCCGTGCCGCTCTCGCGGGCGCCTCTTACTTTTACAGTTTACTTATCGGAGTCACAATACAGGACTGAGATAGAGAATCCGGTGCAACGACAATAACCTCTCCCTCAAAGTCAAACCGACCCTGAGTTTTAAGCTTATTTGTTAGTGTCGCAAAGCAGAGCTGACGTTAACGCTGCAGTGGAGTTGCTGTGAAAATCCACCCCCCGGTCGCCGCACTCCTGTCCGGGTAACACCGAGGGAGGATTTAGCACGGCCAATGCGCCTGAACCAGCACGTCTTTCGGACTGCGGGAGGAAACCCACGCAGACACGGGGTGAACGTGCAGCTTCCGCACCGGCATTGACCCGAAGCCGGAAATCAAACCCAGTAAAATATTCAAATCGAGTCGACCCGTTTGGTGACCCTAGCCAAGCCCCTCGCAAACTTGCACGTCCCTACGACCTTCCCAGCAAGGCGAGATCTCCAGCCTCCCCACCTGACTGGGAAATGTCCCACCTCCAACACCCTGTGCAGGAATTCTAAGCTTAACACTTCAAACATTTTGAACGCATTCCGATCATCGATGGGGCCGCACTTCCAAACTTTGGACAATCCCAAATAACGACAAGCCGATGAACGTTAACAGGCCTCGAGTCAAACAGGCTAGACTTTGGTGATACAACTGGTCAAGTTGAGGCACAGAAGATTCAAGCACAATTTGCATGAAACCAGTCAGATTCAAGTTAACACTCGCCCGCAGTAAGTTCACGCTCGCCCACAATAAGTTCAATTTAAGTTAAATTCACACGCAATAAATTTAATTCACACAATTAATGACAGTGACACGCAGTACATTAAAGTGATGTTTAGACACAGTCTAGATTAAAGTTTAGATTAAAAAGATGCAATTGAACAGAAAGTTAGATGCAATAAGTTAAATTTGAATGAAGTTTAGATGCAGTGAGGTGGAATGGGTTAAATTTAGGTTGGGTTTTAGAGGAAATACCCAAACTTTGGGTGTCTTTGGAGGATTAGGATTGGGAACGGGATCGGGGAACGGGGGATGGTGACGACTGGGAATGGGGGGGGGACCGGGGGAGCACTGGGCATGGGGGACCGGGGGAGCACTGGGCATGGGGGACCGGGGGAGCACTGGGCATGGGGGACCGGGGGAGCACTGGGCATGGGGGACCGGGGGAGCACTGGGCATGGGGGACCGGGGGAGCACTGGGCATGGGGGACCGGGGGAGCACTGGGCATGGGGGACCGGGGGAGCACTGGGCATGGGGGACCGGGGGAGCACTGGGCATGGGGGACCGGGGGAGCACTGGGCATGGGGGACCGGGGGAGCACTGGGCATGGGGGACCGGGGGAGCACTGGGCATGGGGGACCGGGGGAGCACTGGGCATGGGGGACCGGGGGAGCACTGGGCATGGGGGACCGGGGGAGCACTGGGCATGGGGGACCGGGGGAGCACTGGGCATGGGGGACCGGGGGAGCACTGGGCATGGGGGACCGGGGGAGCACTGGGCATGGGGGACCGGGGGAGCACTGGGCATGGGGGACCGGGGGAGCACTGGGCATGGGGGACCGGGGGAGCACTGGGCATGGGGGACCGGGGGAGCACTGGGCATGGGGGACCGGGGGAGCACTGGGCATGGGGGACCGGGGGAGCACTGGGCATGGGGGACCGGGGGAGCACTGGGCATGGGGGACCGGGGGAGCACTGGGCATGGGGGACCGGGGGAGCACTGGGCATGGGGGACCGGGGGAGCACTGGGCATGGGGGACCGGGGGAGCACTGGGCATGGGGGACCGGGGGAGCACTGGGCATGGGGGACCGGGGGAGCACTGGGCATGGGGGACCGGGGGAGCACTGGGCATGGGGGACCGGGGGAGCACTGGGCATGGGGACCGGGGGAGCACTGGGCATGGGGGACCGGGGGAGCACTGGGCATGGGGGACCGGGGGAGCACTGGGCATGGGGGACCGGGGGAGCACTGGGCATGGGGGACCGGGGGAGCACTGGGCATGGGGGACCGGGGGAGCACTGGGCATGGGGGACCGGGGGAGCACTGGGCATGGGGGACCGGGGGAGCACTGGGCATGGGAAGCATTGGGATTGGGGAAGAATTGGGAATGGGGGAAGCAAAGAACAAACAAAGACCAACCCAGCACGGGAAACAGGCCCTTCGGCCCAACGAGCCCGCGCCGCCGCATCTTCCTGCACCTACTCTACCCTGTGTGTATGTGAGTGGAACCCCTAATGTAGCCAGATTCAGCATTGGGAATTGGGAACGGGGATGGGGATTGGGGGGGAGCATTGGGAACGGGGATTGGGGGGGAGCACTGGGAATGGGGGGGGAGCACTGGGAATGGGGATTGGGGGGGGGGAGCATTGGGAACGGGGATTGGGGGGGAGCATTGGGAATGGGGATTGGGTGGGGAGCATTGGGAATGGGGATTGGGGGGGAAGCATTGGGAATGGGGATTGGGGGGGAAGCATTGGGAATGGGGATTGGGGGGGGGAAGCATTGGGAATGGGGATTGGGGGCGAAGCATTGGGAATGGGGATGGGGGGGGGAGCATTGGGAATGGGGATGGGGGCGAAGCATTGGGAATGGGGATGGGGGCGAAGCATTGGGAATGGGGATTGGGGGGGAGCATTGGGAATGGGGATTGGGGGGGAAGCATTGGGAATGGGGATTGGGGGGGGAAGCATTGGGAATGGGGATTGGGGGGGAGCATTGGGAATGGGGATGGGGGGAGCATTGGGAATGGGGATTGGGGGGGAGCATTGGGAATGGGGATTGGGTGGGGAGCATTGGGAATGGGGATTGGGTGGGGAGCATTGGGAATGGGGATTGGGGGGGAAGCATTGGGAATGGGGATTGGGGGGGGAAGCATTGGGAATGGGGATTGGGGGGGAAGCATTGGGAATGGGGATTGGGGGGGAGCATTGGGAATGGGGATGGGGGGGAGCATTGGGAATGGGGATTGGGGGGGAGCATTGGGAATGGGGATTGAGTGGGGAGCATTGGGAATGGGGATTGGGTGGGGAGCATTGGGAATGGGGATTGGGGGGGAAGCATTGGGAATGGGGATTGGGGGGGAAGCATTGGGAATGGGGATTGGGGGGGGAAGCATTGGGATTGGGGGGGGAAGCATTGGGAATGGGGAGGCGGCAGCCCCACACTCTGAGCTGGCTGGTCTGGATCTCCCACCTCCCCTTCCCTTTGCCCAGGGCAAGGCCTCAGGCCTCGGAGTTTCCTGCCGCCTCGCCGCCGGGCTGTGGGGCCCCTCGCCCGGCGGCTCCGGCGCTCCCACCCCGCGGGAATGGCGGCTTACCTGCGGCTGCTGCTGGTCCGGCTGCTGCCCTCCTCGGGCTGGGTGTCTCCCCCCACCCCCCTTTTCCCCCCCAGGCCACACGGCTGCAAGACTTTCCCCCCCGGCCGCCTCCTCCTCCTCCCTCACTCTCAGCCGCTGTTGACAACTTTCCACCAGCGAGAGGGAAGTCCCGCCCTCCCCCTCCTCCCATTGGTCCCTACCGCACGCCCCGCCCTCCCGCCCCCGCTCACTGGCCAGCGGGGCGCGCTCGGGTGATATGATTGGCTGAGGGCGCTGCCACTCTGAAGGGATGCCGATTCCTATTGGCGAAGCGAGCTGCCCATCGAGGGAAAGCCGTTCCCTCGTCTCCGCCCCCTCACCGCTCATTGGCCACAACGCCACGTTCCTGCACTTCGATTGGCTCGATGTGCCGCCACTCATCCAGGTCTGCGCTTTCTATTGGTTGGCTGGGCTGTCCATCAGCGAGAGCATCCCCACCCGCCCTCCTCTCCGGCCCCTCAGCACTCATTGGATAGCAAACCCCGCTCGTACACCTCCATTGGATAATTGTGGTGCCACTCAGGCGAATCCGCGTTTCCTATTGGTGAAGCAGCTGTCCCTCAGTGGGCCACCTTATCCCGCCTCCTTCTCTGTTCATTGGTTATCGTGCCATGTCCGCATACGTCCATTGGCTAATTGTGCTGCCACTTATCTGGATCCACGTTTCCTATTGGTGTGGGCGGGTCCCCGCCCCCATTTCCGCTCATTGCTCAGTGAGGCCTCTCGCGTGCTGCCATTGGATACATTTGCTGTCACTCATCAGGGTTTCCGCTTCCCATTGATGGATTCAGCTGTCTGTCAAGGAGCCGCCAGCAGAGCCCTCGTCTCCGCCCCAACCTACGTCCATTGGGCACAGCAAGACAATTAGCGTTCATTGATAGGCTAACCTTGCTGTCACTCCACAGGCGTCTCTGCTTTCAATTGGAGCAGGTTGGGGCCGTCCCTCGAGAGGCTCGCCCGCCTAGCCCATTGGTCCACCTGTTGCCCAGGCGGCTTCCGCCCACCCTCCTCACGGATTGGCCATTCTGGCAACGTCGCGTTCGCTGAAAGGCGAAAACCGCTGTCAATCAGGGCGGTTCCGATGTCTCATTGGCCCATCCGGTCGTCACTCAGGAGCGCCCGGCAACGCCCCCGCCCTTTTCTGCTCATTGGTCACCAAAGCATGACATTCACGTGCTGCAATTGGCTGAACTCGCTGCCACTCATCCAGACACCCGCTTTCCATAGGTGGAACAGGCCGTCCATCAAAATATGGCAACGCCCCCTTCGCCCCCCCCCATTGGTCCTTACGGGCACCTGCCCCTCGAAATAGACATCCCTCGCTCATTGGCCAGTTAGGCCTGCGCTCCCTTC
>NW_027650789.1:0-43388 GCF_965287045.1 Carcharhinus amblyrhynchos
CGGGTTGAAATGGTCGCTACGAGAGGACACAGATTTAAGGTGCGGGGAGGAAAGTACAGAAGTGATGTTAGGGGTAAGTTTTTCACTCAGAGGGTGGTGAGTGAATGGAATCGGCTGCCGTCAGTGGTGGTGGAGGCAAACTCGCTGGGGTCTTTTAAAAGACTTCTGGATGAGTATATGGGGTTTAATGGGATTGGGGGTTATAGATAGGTCTATAGATTGGTAGGTGTTGATGTGATCGGCGCAACTCGTGGGCCTGTTTGTGCTGTAGTGTTCTATGTTCTATACCCATTGTACCCATGTAACTGTCTAAATGCTTTTTAAAAGACAAAATTGTACCCGTCTCTACTACTACCTCTGGCAGCTTGTTCCAGACACTCACCACCCTCTGTGTGAAAAAATTGCCCCTCTGGACACTTTTGTATCTCTCCCCTCTCCCCTCTCACCTTAAACCTCTGCCCTCTAGTTTTAGACTCACCTACCTTTGGGGAAAAGATATTGACTATCTCGCTGATCTGTGCCCCTCATTATTTTATAGACCTCTATTATTTTATAGACCTCTCTGGACCTTTACGCTCCAGAGAAAAAGTCCCAGTCTATCCAGCCTCTCCTTATAACTCAATCCATCAAGTCCCGGTAGCATCCTAGTAAATCTTTTCTGCGCTCTTTCTAGTTTAATAATATCCTTTCTACAATAGGGTGACCAGAACTGTACACAGTATTCCAAGTGTGTATTCCAAGACCAATGTCTTGTACAACTTTAACAAAACGTCCCAACTCCTGTATTCAATGATCTGACCAATGAAACCAAGCATGCCGAATGCCTTCTTCACCACTCTGTCCACCTGTGACTCCACTTTCATGGAGCTATGAACATGTACCCCGAGATCACTTTGTTCTGTAACTCTCCCCAGTGCCCTACCATTAACTGAGTAAGTCCTGCCCTGGTTCAATATACCAAAATGCATCACCTCACATTTGTCTAAATTAAACTCTACCTGCCATTCGTCAACCCAATGGTCCAACTGATCAAGATCCCATTGCAATCAGAGATAACTTTCTTCACCGTCCACCATTCCACCAATCTTAATGTCATCTGCAAATTTACTAACCATGCCTCCTATACTCTCATCCAAATCATTAATATAAATGACAAATATCCTAATGACCATTACAATAAAGCACTCTGCAGGCATTCTAAGCTACTCCTACATATGTAGCCTGGAAAAGTATTATATTAGTTATTCATCCATGATTTCTATGAAAACATTTGTCACAAGGTGGCTGCCTCACAGCCCCAGGGACCTGGATTCAATTCTGGCCTTGAGTGACTGTGTAGAGTTTGCACATTCTCCCCATGTCTGTGTGGGTTTTCTCCAGGTGCTCCAGTTTCCTCCCACACTTTAAAGATGTGTAGATGGATTGGCCATGCTAAATGTGTGGGGTTATGGGAATAGGACAGGGAGAGGGCCTGATATTCGGGCAGAGAGTTAGTGCAGAAGCGATTGACCGAATGGCCTCTCCTGCACTGTAGAATGTATTCAAGAGGCAGCTGGATAGAGCACTTGGGGGCAAATGGGATCAAAGGTTATGGGGAGAAGGCAGGATTAGGCTATTGAGTTGGATGATCAGCCACGATCGTAATGAACGGCAGAGCAGGCACGAAGGATCTCCACCTGTTCCTATCTTCCATGTTTCTATGTCATTAGGATAGATGCTCAGGCTGCTGGTTTTCATTCAATATTGATTTCCAATGCACATCAGCTCCTCATTAAAACCTGCTGCTGGTTAGTTCGAATCTAGGTGTGCAAACCAAGTCTTTTCTTTCCGTTAAAGCCCACAACCCCCTGCTAACATAGTCAGGACCTTACGCCTCCACCAACCCTTCCCTCCACCACCCACCCTCAACTCCGCAGTGTTACCTGTTTTTCTTCAGCTGCTCCAGCTTCCTGTTCACAGACTGGTGGATGAAGGAGATGGTCTGGACACGTCTCTTAGCGGCCAGCATCGAGGCCCAGCCACGCAGAACCCCGCGCCTCTGTGGCAGGCGGGATGACTCCAGGGCCTTTTGGATAAGGGCCTCCTTCGTCGGCAAGGGCTCATCTGTCCGCAGCGCACAAAAGACAGGAAAAAAAAAGGGCAGGAGTTTATTAACCCGGTTCCCCCACCATGCCAACACGATAATTAAGAAAACTCACCAACTCCTCCACTTTCTCAGAAGACGAAGGAAATTTGGCTATGACTCTCACCAACTTTCACAGATGCACCATAGAAAGCATCCTTTCTGGTTGTATCACAGCTCGGTACGGGCTCCTGCTCTGCCCAAGGCCACAAGGAACTACGTAAGGTCGTGAATGTAGCCCAATCCATCACACGAACCAGCCTCCCATCCACTGACTCTGTCTACACTTCCCGCTATCTCAGAAAAGCAGCCAGCATCATCAAGGACCCCCCCACACCCCGGACATTCTCTCTTCCACCTTCTTCCGTCGGGAAAAAGATACAAAAGTCTGAGGTCACGTACCGACCGACTCAAGAACAGCTTCTTCCCTGCTGCCGTCAGACTTTTGAATGGACCTACCTCGCATTAAGTTGATCTTTCTCTACACCTTAGTTATGACTGTAACACTACATTCTGCACCCTCTCCTTTCCTTCTCTACGAATGGTATGCTTTGTCTGTAAGGTGCGCTAGAAATAATACTTTTCACTGCATACTAATATATGTGACAATGATAAATCAAATCAAAGACGCAGCTCGATTCTTTCACTGTCCTGATGATTGCGTGCGATACAGACAAAGCATACTGTTCACAGAGAAGGAAAGAAGAGAGTGCAGAATGTAGTGTTACAGTCACAGCTAGGGTGTAGAGAAAGATCAACTTATTGCGAGGTAGGTCCATTCAAAAGTCTGACGGCAGCAGGGATGAAGCTGTTCTGGCCCTAGATGGCCTACTCCTGCTCCTATTTCTTATGTTCTTATGTTATGTTCAATCAACTGGTACACAACCTCAGACTTTTGTATCTTTTTCCGGACTGAAGAAGGTAGAAGAGAGTACGTAACGCACCTTAATCGAGTAACCCCTCAGCCTTCTCTGGTTCAGAGGCAGTAGATTTAAAACTGAGGTATTATTAAACAAGGAAGTGTACAGAAAAGATTTACTCGGATGATACCAGGACTTGATAGTTTGAGTTAGGAGGAGAGGCTGAATAGAGTCATAGAGGTTTACAGCATGGAAACAGGCCCTTTGGCTTAACTTGTCCACGCCGCCCTTATTTTTTTTTAAACCCCTAAGCTAATCCCTACTGCCCACGTTTGGCCCATATCCCTCTATACCCATCGTACCCAAGTAACTGTCTAAATGCTTTCTAAAAGACAAAATTGTACCCGCCTCTACTACTATCTCTGGCAGCTTGTTCCAGACACTCACCATCACTTGTGTAAAAAATTGCCCCTCTGGACACTTTTGTGTCTCTCCCCTCTCACCTTAAACCTATGCCCTCTAGTTTTAGACTCCTCTACCTTTGGGAAAGGATATTGACTATCTACCTTGTCTGTGCCTCTCATTATTTTATAGACTTCTATTAAATCACCCCTCAGCCTCCTACGCTCCAGAGATAAAAGTCCCAGTCTATCCAGCCTCTCCTTATAACTCAATCCATCAAGTCCCTGTAGCATCGTAGTAAATCTTTTCTGCACTTCTTCTAGTTTAATAATGTCCTTTCTATAATAGGGTGACCAGAACTGTACATAGTATTCCAAGTGTGGCCTTACCAATGTCTTGTACAACTTCAACAAGATGTCCCAACTCCTGTATTCAATGTTCTGACCGATGAAACCAAGCATGCCGAATGCCTTCTTCACCACTCTGTCCACCTGTGACTCTACTTCCAAGGATCTATGAATATGTATCCCGAGATCTCTTTGTTCTGTAACTCTTCCCAATGCCCTACCATTAACTAAGCTCTGCCCTGGTTCAATCTATCAAAATGTATTATCTCGCATTTGTCTAACTTAAACTCCATCTGCCATTCGTCAGCCTACTGGCCCAATTGATCAAGATCCCTTTGCAATCGGAGATAACCTTCCTCACTGTCCACCCTGCTATCAACCTTGGGTGTCATCTGCAAAACTTATTAACCATGCCCCCTATATTCTCATCCAACAGACTGAGACTTTTTTTCTCTGGAGTGTAGCAGGCTAAGGGGTGATCTTATAGAGGTCTATAAAATAATGAGGGGCACAGGTCAGCAAGATAATCAATATCTTTTCCCAAAGGAAATGGAGTCTAAAACTAGAGGGCATAGGTTTAAGGTGATAGGGGAGAGATACAAAAGTGTCCAGAGGGGCAATGTTTTCACACAGAGGGTGGTGAGTGTCTGGAACAAGCTGCCAGAGGTAGTAGTAGAGGCAGGTACAATTTTATCTTTTAAAAAGCATTTAGACAGTTCCATGGGGAAGATGGATATAGTCATGATGTGGGTATGCCGGCGTTGGACTGGCGTAAACACAGTAAAAAGTCTGACAACACCAGGTTTTAGTCCAACCGATTTATTTGATAATAGACTCACAAGCTTCAAGGTTTCCCTCTTCGTCAGGTGAATGGAGAGTTCTGGCCTCAGACAGAGCATATAAATTCTAATCAGTAATCTCTAAACTGTCTGTGCTTTATATGCTCTGTCTGAGGCCAGAACTCTCCATTCACCTGACGAAGAGGGAAACCTCGAAAGCTTGTGAGTCTATTACCAAATAAATCGGTTGGACTAAAACCTGGCGTTGTCAGACTTTTTACTGTGAAGATGGATATAGACAGATATGGGCCAAATGCGGGCAATTGGGACTAACTTAGAGGTTAAAACAAAAGGCAGCATGGATAAGTTGGGCCAAAGGGCCTGTTTCCATGCTGTAAACCTCTATGACTCTATGAGGAGGAACTACTTCTTGCAGAGGGCGTTGACCTTGCGGATCTCGCTGTCCCATTGCCCGGTGAAATCTGAATCATTAAATGAAAAGGAGATAGATATATTTCTAATACAAAAAAAGGGTAAAGTTTTAATGTTTAAAGTTTATTTATTAGTGTCGGGGGTAGACTTACATGAACATTGCAATGACGTTGTTGTGAAAATCCCCTTGTTGCCACACTCCAGTGGCTGTTCGGATACACCGAGGGGGGGTGAAATTCAACACGACCAATGCATCTAAACAGCACGTTAACCGGAACACCCGGAGGAAACCCACGCAGACACGGGGAGAACGTGCAGACTCCAAACAGTCAGCCACCAAGCCAGGAATTGAATCCGGGGTCCCTGATGCTGTGAGGAGGCAGCAGTGCTAACTATGATGTTGCCCCATAAATGGGACAGGGGGATCATGCCGGGAGGCCGATTTTGAGACCAGGGAGAGATCAGCCATGATCTGATCGAATGGCAGGGTGGGTTCGAAGGGCTGAATTCGCCTACTTCTGCTCCTGGTTCCTAAGTTCCCTGCTCTGGACAGAACAATCCAAGCCTGTCGAGTCTCTCAGTAAGTAGTCTCACACCAGGTTAAAGTCCAACAGGTTTATTTGGAATCACGAGCTTTCAGGAGCAGGTTAGGTGGCATTGGCCGTGTTAAGTTCTCCCTCAGCGTAACCCAAGCAGGCGCCGGAATGCGGCGACCGGGGGATTTTCACGGTAACTTCATTGCAGTGTTAACGTAGGCCTACTTGGGACACTAATACATAAACTTAGAAACAGCAGGCTCCAGGGTGCAAATGGTCCACTACTGCTTCCTACTCTCCACGTCTTTTGACCAGAAATCATTCTGCCTCGCTTCCTGCTGTCGACACTTCCCGCTGCCTCGGCAAAGCAGCCAGCATAATCAAGGACCCCCCCCCACGTGCCCCGGACATTCTCTCTTCCACCTTCTTCCGTCGGGAAAAGGGTACAAAAGTCTGAGGTCACGTACCGACCGACTCAAAAACAGCTTCTTCCCTGCTGCCGTCAGACTTCTGAATGGACCTACCTCGCATTAAGTTGTGAACGTGACACTACATTTGGCACACTCCCTTTCCTTCTCTATGAATGGTATGCTTTGTCTGTCTAGTGCGTAACGAGCAATGCTTTGTACCAATACATGTGACAAGAATAAATCAAATCATCCTCCTTCCGACACCCCCACATGCCCCACCCTCACCACACACTCACCCTGCCACCTTCCCCTCCATCCCACTCACCCTTCCGACACCTTGCGCACCACCCCTCACCCACCCTCCCAGCGCCCTCCGCATCCCCCCTCACCCACCCTCCCGACGCCCTCCGCATCCCCCCTCACCCACCCTCCCGACGCCCTCCGCATCCCCCCTCACCCACCCTTCCGACGCCCTCCGCATCCCCCCCCCCACCCTTCCGACGCCCTCCGCTCCCCCCACCACCCACCCTTCCGACACCTCCCGCCCCCGCCCCCCCCCACCCGCCCCCCCGACCCCCCCCCACCCGCAACCCCCCCCACCCGCCCCCCCCGCGTCCCCGCATCCCCCCCACGCGTCCCCCCACCCCCCCTGCGTCCCCCCCCCACCCCCCCCGCGTCCCCCCACCCCCCCCCCCGCGTCCCCCCCCACCCCCCCCGCGTCCCCCCACCCCACCCCCCCCGCGTCCCCCCCCACCCCCCCCGCGTCCCCCCCCCACCCCCCCCCCACGTCCCCCCCCCACCCCCCCCCGCGTCCCCCCACCCCCCCTGCGTCCCTCCCCCCCGCGTCCCCCCACCCCCACCCCCCCCGCGTCCCCCACCCCCCCCCCTGCGTCCCCCACCCCCCCCCGCGTCTCCCCCCACCCCCCCCCGCGTCCCCCCCCCCCTGCGTCCCCCCCCCCTGCATCCCCCCCCCGCGTCCCCCCACCCCCCCCCGCGTCCCCCCCCACCCCCCCCGCGTCCCCCCCCCCCACGTCCCCCATCCCCACCCCCCCCCCGCGTCCCCACCCCCCCCCCGCGTCCCCCCCCACCCCCCCACCCCCCCCCCACCCCCCCCCCGCGTCCCCCCCACCCCCCCGTCCCCCCACCCCCCCCTGCGTCCCCCCCCCCGCGTCCCCCCCCACCCCCCCCGCGTCCCCCCCCCACCCCCCCCCGCGTCTCCCCCCACCCCCCCCGCGTCCCCCCCCCACCCCCCCCCGCGTCCCCCCCCCACCTGCATCCCCCCCCCGCGTCCCCCCACCCCCCCCGCGTCCCCCCCCCACCCCCCCCGCGTCCCCCCACCCCCACCCCCCCCGCGTCCCCCCCCCACCCCCCCCGCGTCCCCCCACCCCCACCCCCCCCGCGTCCCCCCACCCCCACCCCCCCCGCGTCCCCCCCCCACCCCCCCCGCGTCCCCCCCCCACCCCCCCCGCGTCCCCCCCCACCCCCCCCGCGTCCCCCCACCCCCACCCCCCCGCGTCCCCCCACCCCCACCCCCCCCGCGTCCCCCCCCCACCCCCCCCTGCGTCCCCCCCCCCACCCCCCCCCTGCGTCCCCCCCCCCCACCCCCCCCCTGCGTCCCCCCCCCCCGCGTCCCCCCCCCCGTGTCCCCCCCCCCCCACGTCCCCCCCGCGTCCCCCCCCGTGTCCCCCCACCCCCCACCCCACCCCCCCACTCTTCCCCACTCACCTTTCTGATCCAGCCTCTCCTGCAACTCATCGAGAACCTTATAGGCAGCGAGGAAACGGAACGGGAACTGACGGCTGCGGATCACGGAGTTCTGCGGGCACAGAGAGGACGAGGAGGGGAGTGAGGCGACGGACTCATCCCGGGAGATCATCCCGCCGCTTCTCCCCAGCCCGCTCCCGACACGAGGAGAACCCTGCAGACTCTGTACGGACAGTGACCCACCCGAGCTGGGAATTGGACCCGGGTCCCTGGTGACGTGAGGCAGCAGAGCCAACCGCTGTGCTGCCCAGAATTGGGGATCTTTTAACAAAACAAGCATTATTCGTCACACAGTTTAAGTAGAACATAGAACAGTGCAGCACAGTACAGGCCCTTCGGCCCTCGGTGTTGTGCCGAGCTATGTCCAAACCCAAGATCAAGCTATCCCACTCCCTATCATTCTGGAGTGCTCCATTTGCCTATCCAGTAACCGCTTGAAAGTTCCTAAAGTGTCCGACTCCACTTTCACAGCAGGCAGTGCATTCCACACCCCAACCACTCTCTGACTGAAGAACCTACCTCAGTCATCCCTCCTATATCTCCCATCATGAACCTTATAGTTACGCCCCAGTGACAGCTACATCCACCCGAGGAAATAGTCTCTGCCCGTCCACTCTATCAATCCGTCTCATCATCTTATAAACCTCTATTAAGTCACCTCTCATCCTCCTTCGCTCTAAAGAGAAAAGCCCCAGCTCCCTCAACCTTTCCTTATAAGACCCACCCTCCAAACCAGGCAGCATCCTGGTAAATCTCCCCTGCACTCTCTCCAATGCTTCCACATCCTTCTTATAGTGAGGTGATGTGGGTATGCCGGCGTTGGACTGGCGTAAACACAGTAAAAAGTCTGACAACACCAGGTTTTAGTCCAACCGATTTATTTGATAATAGACTCACAAGCTTTCGAGGGGACCGCCTCTTCACCTGACGAAGAGGCAGTCTCCTCGAAAGCTTGTGAGTATTATCAAATAAATCAGTTGGATTAAAACCTGGTGTTGTCAGACTTTTTACTATAGTGAGGTGACCAGAACTGAACACAATATTCCAAATGTGGTCTCACCAAGGTCCGGTATAGTTGCAGG
This sequence comes from Carcharhinus amblyrhynchos, assembly GCF_965287045.1. NCBI lineage: Eukaryota > Metazoa > Chordata > Chondrichthyes > Carcharhiniformes > Carcharhinidae > Carcharhinus > Carcharhinus amblyrhynchos. Next base: position 8,735 of record NW_027650789.1, read on the forward strand.
ATAACCCCACGGTGCTTAAACTCAAACCCCCTGTTAACAAACGCTAACACACTATTGGCCTTCTTAAGTTTAACTCAAACAAAACGAAACAGTTTACGCTTCACAGTTGGACGATCTTTAAAACATGAAAAGAACCAAATTTTAATTCCTAATTTAAACTATTTTAGTTCCAATTGAGCAATGCTTTTCTTGCAGACTTAAACACATAAATATAATTAGCAATCACAAATATACTTGTCCTTCGAAGAAAGATCTCATCTTTCTGCGGTCTCCCTCCCTCAGGGCACTCAACCCCACTTCAGATAAACAGGAGTGGGACAACCGGAGGAGATGATCCCAACCCCTCTCCTCCACCCACACACACACAAGCAGCCCTCATTCACTCCCGAGCGCCACACAGGAGGTTCAGCGATCGGGGAAAGCTGCAACTTTATAAGACCCTTGTCAGACCCCTCTTGGAGCAGTGTGCTCAGTTCTGGTCGCCTTACTACAAGGAGGAAGTGGAAGCTATTCAAAGGGTGCAGAGGAGATTTACAAGGACGTTGCCTGGATTGGGTGGCATGAGGATAGGTTGAGGGAGCTCGGTCTCTTCTCCCTGGAGAGGCGAAGGTTGAGAGTTGACCTGATAGAGGTGTATAAGATGATGAGAGGAATAGATAGGGTGGATTCTCGGAGGCTATTTCCCAGGGCTGAAATGGTCGCTACGAGAGGACGCAGGTTTAAGCTGCTGGGGAGCAGGTACAGAGGAGATGTCAGGGGTAAGTTTTTCACTCAGAGGGTGGTGGGTGAGTGGAATCGGCTGCCGTCGGTGGTGGTGGAGGCGGCGGCGAACTCGCTGGGGTCTTTTAAGAGACTTCCGGATGAGTACGTGGGATTTAATGGGATTGAGGGTTATAGATGGGCCTTTAGGTAAAGATATGATCGGTGCAACCTGTGGGCCGAAGGGCCTGTTTGTGCTGTAGTGCTCTACGTTCTATCTCCCTCAGCGGCCTGGAGCAACACTGGTGGTGGTGGTGGTGGTGGGTGGAACCTAGGAAGGGAACAGAATGGAAATCACAGACACTCTACTGTTCATTGTCACACGGGCAGGGGAAGGCCGCTGCTGGAACTCACCTTGTCCGTCAACCTGTCCAAAATCTGCTTGTGGTGCTGGCTGCTCATCCCGGCTGCAATCATGTTGCGTAGGTTACGCAGCATTGCCATGAAGGGGAGCTTCTGGTTATCTGGGAGAGAAGACAGAAGCATTCAAAAAAAAAAATGCGGCTGACTTTTTCTATTATATATATATATATATTTGTTGAGCTATAGGTCAACATAGAATCCTACAGTGCAGAGGGAGGCCATTCAGCCCATCAAGTCTGCACTGACAACAATCCCTCCCTGGCCCTATCCCCATCACCCCATGTATTTACCCTGGAAAACTGCCCCTTAGTGTCAGGGGGACTAGCAGAGTAAATATGTGGGGTTACGGGGATAGGGCCTGGGTGGGACTGTGGTCTGCGGAGACTCAATGGGCCAAATGGCCTCCTTCTGCACTGTAGGGATTCTATGATAATCCCCCTGACACTAAGGGACAATTTAGCATGGCCAATCCACCTAACCTGCACATCTTTGGACACTAAGGGACAATTTAGCTTGGCCGATCCACCTAACCTGCACATCTTTGGACACTAAGGGACAATTTAGCATGGCCAATCCACCTAACCTGCACAGCTTTGGACACTAAGGGACAATTTAGCATGGCCAATCCACCTAACCTGCACATCCTTGGACACTAAGGGACAATTTAGCATGGCCAATCCACCTAACCTACACATCTTTGGACACTAAGGGACAATTTAGCATGGCCAATCCACCTAACCTACACATCTTTGGATACTAAGGGACAATTTAGCATGGACAATCCACCTAACCTACACATCTTTGGACACTAAGGGACAATTTAGCATGGCCAATCCACCTAACCTGCACAGCTTTGGACACTAAGGGACAATTTAGCATGGCCAATCCACCTAACCTGCACATCTTTGGACACTAAGGGACAATTTAGCATGGCCAATCCACCTAACCTGCACAGCTTTGGATACTAAGGGGCAATTTAGCATGGCCAATCCACCTAACCTACACATCTTTGGACACTAAGGAGCAATTTAACACAGCCAATCCACCTAACCTACACATCTCTGGACACTAAGGGACAATTTAGCATGGCCAATCCACCTAACCTGCACATCTTTGGACACTAAGGGACTGTGGGAGGAAACCAGAGCAACTGGAAGGAAAGCACGCAGACACAGAGCAAACGTGCAAACTCCAAAGTGACCAGAGGCCAGAATCAAATACAGGCCCCTGGCGCTGTGAGGCTGGAGTGTGAACCACACGTTTAACCAATTTGTTGGAGTTCTTTGAAGGAGTCGCATGTGGTGTGGGCAGCGGGGAACCGGTGGATGTACTGTTCTTTTGATTTTCAGAAGGCACTTTGTTAGGATCCCAGATCAGAATCCCAAAGATAAATCAAGGAGCCAGGCCAAAACCCAACAATTTTTTCTATCTTGGGATCACAGAATTGCAGAATCACAGATGACTACAATGCAGAAGAGGAGGCCCTTCGGCCTATCAGGTCTGCACCAACACATGGAAGGCCCTGACCTGCCCATCTAATCCCACTTGGCCCACAGCCCCGAATGTGATGACGTGCCGAGTGCTCATCCCGGTACTCATCCCACCGCTCTCCCAGGCAGCGCCTTCCAGACAGTTACCACCCTCTGGGTAAAAAGGTTGTTCCCCACATCCCCCCACCCCTCACCTTGAACCGATGTCCCCTCATAAGTGACCCTTCAGCTAAAGGGAACAGCTGCTCCCTATCCACACTATCCGTGCCCCTCGTAACCTTGTACACCTCCATCAGGCCGCCCCTCAGTCTTCTCTGCTCCAACGAAACCAACCCATGCCTACCCCACCTCTCTTCATAGGCAGCATCCTGGTGAATCTCCTCCGCACCCCCTTCCAGTGCAATGAGAGGAAAGGGTGCTTCAGTCCAAGATAATTCCACTGATGAATTAGGGCTCTTTTTTTGACTACAGCTCAGCCTTCAACACCATTAGTCCCACAAAACTCACCTCCAAACTTTATGGCCTGGGGTTCAGCTCCTGCCTCTGCTGCTGGATCCTGAATTTCTTAATCCACAGACCACAATCAGTGAGGACAGGCAACAACACCTCCTCCACCATCGACCTCAACACCGGTGCCCTACAAGGCTGTGTTCTCAGGCCCCTTACTATATTCCTTATACACCTCTGACCACGTGGCCTAATTCCCCTCCAATTCGATTCTCAAGTTCACCAACGACCATTTACATAGATGATCTGGAGGAGGGGGCTGAGTGTAGGGTGACGAAATTTGCTGATGACACGAAGATGAGTGGAAAAGCAAATTGTGCGGAGGGTGTGGAGAGTCTGCAGAGGGATCTAGATAGGCTGAGCGAGTGGGTGAGGACCTGGCAGATGGAGTATAATGTTAGCAAGTGTGAGGTTATCCACATTGGCAGAAATAATAGTAGGAGGGATTACTATTTAAAAGGCGAAAAGCTGCAGCATGCTACGGTGCAGAGGGACCTGGGGGTCCTTGTGCACAAGTCGCAAAAACCCAGTCTGCAGGTGCAGCAGGTGATCAGGAAGGCGAATGGGATGCTGGCCTTCATAGCGAGGGGGATAGAATATAAAAGCAGGGAGGTCTTGCTGCAACTGTACAGGGCACTGGTGAGGCCGCAGTTGGAGTACTGTGTGCAGTTTTGGTCGCCGCATTTGCGGAAGGATATATTGGCCTTGGAGGGAGTGCAGAGGAGGTTCACTAGGCTGATACCGGAGATGAGGGGGTTGGACTATGAAGAGAGACTAAATAGGCTGGGTTTGTACTCGTTGGAGTTTAGAAGGATGAGGGGGGATCTTATAGAGACGTAGAAGATAATTAAGGGGATGGATAGGGTAGAGGTAGAGAGATTCTTCCCGCTTAGAAAGGACAGCAGGACGAGAGGGCACAGCCTCAAGATAAGGGGGGGCAGTTTAGAACGGAGTTGAGGAGGAACTTCTTCACTCAAAGGGTGGTGAGTCTCTGGAATTCTCTGCCCGTTGATGTGGTGGAGGCTACCTCGCTAAATATATTTAAGACACGGGTAGATAGGTCTCTGATAGACAGGGAATTAAGGGTCATGGGGAGAAAGTGGGAAAGTGGAACTGATCCACTTCAGGTCAGCCATGATCTTATTGAATGGCGGGGCAGGCTCGAAGGGCCAGATGGCCTACTCCAGCTCCTATTTCTAATGTTCTTATGTTCTTACGACGCCACCGTAGTGGGTCGGATCTCAAACAGTGACGAGACAGACTACAGGAATGAGATAGAGAATCTGGTGAACTGGTGTGGCAACAATAATCTCTCCCTCAATGTCAACAAAACGAAGGAGATTGTCATCGACTTCAGGAAGCGTAAAGGAGAACATACCCCTGTCTACATCGAGGGGGATGAAGTGGAAATGGTCAAAAGCTAGAAGTTTTTAGGTGTCCAGATCACCAACAACCTGAGCTGGCTCCCCCCCACGCTGACACTATAGTTAAGAAAGCCCACCAACTTTCTCAGACTAAGGAAATTCGGCATGTCAGCTACAACTCTCACCAACTTTTACATCATAGGCAGCATTCTTTCCGGATGTATCACAGCTCGGGATGGCTCCTGCTCTGTCAAAGACCGCAATGAACTACAAAGGGTCATGAATGTAGCCCAATCCTTCATACAAACCAGCCACTCATCCATTGACTCTGTCTACACTTCCCGCTGCCTCGGCAAAGCAGCCAGCATAATTAAGGAACCCAGGCACCCCGGACATGCTCTCTTCCACCTTCTTTCTTCTGGAATAAGATACAGAAGTCTGAGGACACAGACCAAAACTCAAGAATTGCTTCTTCCCTACTGCCATCAGATTTTTGAATGGACCTACCATGCATTGAGCTGATCTTTCTCTGCACCCTAGCTATGACTATGACACGACATTCTGCACTTTCTCCGTTCCTTCCTTTCAAACATTTCTACTTCATCCCCGTTGAGATGGACTGGACACGCTCTCCACTAGGTTTCTTGAAGTGGACGACAATCAGGACGCTCGCTGGGACACCTCAGCAGACACACGGACTTACCAATCAGCTCCTCCCAGACTTTGACAGTGTTGCCATGCAGGGAGAGCTGCCTCTCCCATGTCTCCGGGGATTCGAACTTCATCCTTTTCCCAGCCCTCCGGGAATCCCATGGGCCGGGGAGACGGCTGCGGGAGAACGACTGGAGATCAGATGGGTACCTAGAAGCCCGAAAAGAAAGGGAAAAAAAAAATCAATACAATCACAAGGAATGAGGAGAGAGAATTTCAAAGTGGGAATTTAGCTGATAACTGGGACAGTGTAGAGGGAGCTTTACTCTGTATCTAACCCCGTGCTGTACCTGTCCTGGGAGTGTTTGATGGGGGGACAGTGTAGAGGGAGCTTTACTCTGTATCTAACCCCGTGCTGTACCTGTCCTGGGAGTGTTTGATGGGGGGACAGTGTAGAGGGAGCTTTACTCTGTATCTAACCCCGTGCTGTACCTGTCCTGGGAGTGTTTGATGGGGGGACAGTGTAGAGGGAGCTTTACTCTGTATCTAACCCGTGCTGTACCTGTCCTGGGAGTGTTTGATGGGGGGACAGTGTAGAGGGAGCTTTACTCTGTATCTAACCCCGTGCTGTACCTGTCCTGGGAGTGTTTGATGGGGGACAGTGTAGAGGGAGCTTTACTCTGTATCTAACCCCGTGCTGTACCTGTCCTGGGAGTGTTTGATGGGGGGGACAGTGTAGAGGGAGCTTTACTCTGTATCTAACCCCGTGCTGTACCTGTCCTGGGAGTGTTTGATGGGGGATAGTGTAGAGTGAGCTTTATTCTATATCTAACCCCTTACAAGTAGGTTTACGTTAACACAGCAATGAAGTTACTGTGAAAATCCTCTAGTCACCACACTCTGGGTGACTATTCAGATACACTGAGGAAAATTTAGCACGGTCAATGCACCTAACCAGCACATTTTTCGGACTGTGGGAGGAAACCCTCGCAGACATGGGGAGAATGCGCGAGTCTGGCACATCAAGCTGGGAATCGAGCCTGGGCCCCTGGCACTGAGAGGCAGCAGGGCTAACCACTATGCACCCCTGCTACCTAAAGGTATGCGACTCTATTCAGTGACGTAAGAGCCTAAGGTGCAAACACGTGACCATCACTGTCCCACCCCCACAAGTACAGGTCTCCAACGATGCTCACCCATGGGTGAAATTTTCAGCCAATTTTCCAAGACTGCCACTGACCTTCGACCCAGCAGGCACATGATGTGATAGGTCGGCTCCTTGAGGTGCAGCCAACGGACCAGTTTCTTCAGTGAGAAATGATCCTTGGGCTGGTTCTCCTTCTGGGCTGGAGAAGATTCCGCAACCTGTGGGGAGGGGTGTAGAGAGGAAGGGAAGGGGGGGGGGGCGAGCGAGACAAAGAGAGAGAGGGAGACACACAGAGGAGAAGGCAGAGATACCAGTTATTCAATTGGTATCAACAGAATTCTCGTTACACTCAAAGCCATGGACTGACCTGTTCCTATTGATTTCCACTGTACACAATCCCAATGGACCCAAGCCCCTTCCCATTCACTCCCACTGTACACAATCCCAATGGACCCAAACCCCTTCCCATTCACTCCCACTGTACACAATCCCAATGGACCCAAACCCCTTCCCATTCACTCCCACTGTACACAATCCCAATGGACCCAAACCCCTTTCCATTCACTCCCACTGTACACAATCCCAATGGACCCAAACCCCTTCCCCATTCACTCCCACTGTACACAATCCCAATGGACCCAAACCCCTTCCCGTTCACTCCCACTGTACACAATCCCAATGGACCCAAACCCCTTCCCGTTCACTCCCACTGTACACAATCCCAATGGACCCAAACCCCTTCCCGTTCACTCCCACTGTACACAATCCCAATGGACCCAAACCCCTTCCCATTCACTCCCACTGTACACAATCCCAGTGGACCCAAACCCCTTCCCATTCACTCCCACCGTACACAATCCCAATGGACCCAAACCCCTTCGCAATTTTGTGCACAGTGGCTGTGAATGGGCTGGGTTGGAGCACCGAGAAGGGAAGAAGCTCTACTCCGAACTGGTTAATATCGGAATCATGAGGTACTAACAAGGTGTTTAACGTCAGTCTTTTGTGATGGACAGACATTTAGACCACCTGGTCATCAGTGACACACTTGGTGGGTTCTGAATCTGCAAAACAAGGTAAAAACGGTAAATAAATGAACATCCAGTCAGAAGTTAGGGTGCATGGGGTCCTTAATTATGCTGGCTGCTTTCTCAAGGCTGCAGGAAGTGTAGACAGAGTCAATGGATGGAAGCTGGTTTGCCTGATGGATTGGGCTACATTCATGACACTTTGTTGTCTCTTGTGGTCTTGAGCAGAGCAGGAGCCCATCCCAAGCTGTGATACAACCAGAGAGAATGCTTTCTATGATGCATCTGTAAAGGTTGGTGAGAGTCGTAGCGCCCACGCTGAACTTCCTTAGGCTTCTGAGAAAATAGAGGTGCTGATGGGTTTTCTTAACTATAGTGTCAGCACATGTGGGGAGAAACAAGGACAGGCTGCTGGCGATCTGGACACCTAGAAACTCGAAGCTCTCAACGATTTCCACTTCATCCCCACTGATGTAGACAGAGGCATGTTCTCCTCTACACTTCCGAACATTGAGAGAGAGAGATTAATGTCATTGTACCAGTTCACTAGATTCTCTCTCGCCGGAATTCTACCCCCCCCCACCCACTGCCTGCCTCACAGCGCCAAGGAGCCGGGTTCACTTCCCAGCTTGGGTCACTGTCTGTGTGGAGCCTGCATGTTCTCCCCGTGTCTGCGTGGGTTTCCTCCAGGCGCTCCGGTTTCCTCCCACAGTCTGAAAGATGTGCTGATTCGGTGGATTGGCCGTGCTAAATTGCCCCTTAGAGTCAGGGGGACTAGCTAGGGTAAATACGTGGGGTTATGGCGTGATGGGGATAGGGCCTGGGTGGGATTGTGGTCAGTGCAGACTCGATGAGTCAAATGGCCTCTTTCTGCACTGTAGAGATTCTATAGAATTCTATCTATAAGATAGGTCCATTCAAAAGTCTGGTGGCAGCAGGGAAGAAGCTGTTCTTTAGTTGGTTGGTACGTGACCTCAGACTTCTGTATCTTTTTCCCGATGGAAGAAGGTGGAAGAGAGAATGTCCGGGGTGCGTGGGGTCCTTGATGATGCTGGCTGCTTCTCTGAGGCAGCGGGAAGTGTAGACAGAGTCAATGGATGGGCGACAGGTTTGAGTTTTGGATTGGGCTACGTTCACAACCTTTTGTAGTTCCTTGTGACCTTGGGCAGAGCAGGAGCCCATACCAAGCTGTGATACAACCAGAAAGGATGCTTTCTATGGTGCATCTGTAAAAGTTGGTACCGTTCTGGGCACCTTCCAAAGCTGCAGTGCCCAAAGCAATCCCAATGAATGTGTGCTATATACTTAATTGGTTCCACAATTGCTTTAAGAGCCAGCCAGTTTAGGTTGATTGGCCGTGCTAAAATTGCCTTTAGTGTCCTGAGGTGCACAGGTTAGAGGATTAGTGGGTAAATATGTAGGAATATGGGGGTAGGGCCTGGGTGGGATTGTGGTCGGTATAGACTCGATGGGCCAAATGGCCTCTTTCTGTACTGTAAGATTCTAAGTGATCCTAAGCGTGACATCATTACTGCATTGCACCAGCTGATGGCCAGTTAGTCCTTTCGTACAGGCAAGAGCTCCCCAAATAAATCTGTTGTTGTCAGTTTGAATCTATGCGTGCGCCGCACAACTTTTTTCCTTTCGTGTAAAACCCACCATTGCCAAACACAGTGAGGACATGACACTGCTGTTGAACCAGGTCTTTGGAAAGGAGTGCTTTCTATCCCCGAGTATCCAGTCTTCAAGCCAGCACGCCATTAGACTTCTGACAATTTTGGTACGGGACATTTTAACAATCCGCGTACCTGGGCACCCACGCTGCCATGGTCTTTATTCATTCATTCGTGGGGTCGCCGACTGGGTCAAAGCATTTTATTGCACATCCCTTAAGTCACTCTTGAACTGAGCGGCTTGCTAGGCCATTTCAGAGGGCAGCTGAGAGTCGACCACATTGCTGTGTGGCCTCTGGAGTCACATGTAGGCCAGACCGGGTAAGGACGGCAGATTTCCCCTTCCCTAAAGAGGCATTAGTGAACCAGATGGGTTTTTCCGACAATGGTTTCACCGTCATCAGTAGATTCTTCATTCCGGGTTTTTTTTTAATTCAAATTCCACCCCCTGCCGTGGCGGGATTCGAACCCGGGTCCCTTCAGAACGTTAGCTGAGTTTCTGGGATTAATAGCCTGGCGATAAAACCACTAGGCCATCACCTCCCCTTGTACCTGTCTAGTCACCATTCAGAAGGCACTGTTCTGCTTCTGTTCTTTCTCGGTACCAAGTGAGGTGGCCTCACGGTGATCTCCGCTGGCCACACTTTCCCACTCGGTCATGGGACACGGACATTGTCGGCAGGGCCATCGGTTATTGCCCATCTCCAATTGTCCCCTCGGTCATTTCAGAGAGACATTTTAAGAGTCAACCGCATCGTTCAGGGGCCCGAGGAGCTACGGGAGGTTCAAGTTCAGATTTTTCTGGAATTCTACCTTCGCCAGCTGTGGGGGGGTTTGGTTTCGAGGGCCTTCCACTGGGTCGCTGGATTATGGGTCCAGTGGCAGTGCCGCTACGCCACAGCTGTCCCCCCCTCCCCTCCCCAACCCTCCTTTCCCCCACCGCTCCCTCCACACAACCCGCAACCCCCCGTCAACTCTTACCACCACCACCACCAACCCCCCCCCCACTTAACCCTCAGCACCTCCGCACTCGGCCCCCCCCCCCCCCAACACCTTCCTCCACTTAACCCTCACCCCCCCCACCACCAACCCACATCCCTTGCCATTTCCCCAACATCTCACCTCCCCCCCCACAATCCCTCCCACGCTCCCCCCACCCCGCACACAGCTCACTCCTCCCACACGCACCACACACCCACTACCCCTGCCCCCTACGCACTCACCACCCTCCCCCCCCCCTCCTCCCCTCCCCCCTCCCCCCCCTCCTCCTCCTCCTCTCCCCCCCCTCCCCTCCCTCCTCCTCTCCTCCTCCCCCCTCCTCCTCCTCCTCTCCCCCCCCCTCCTCCTCCCTCCCTCTCCCCCTCCCCTCCTCCTCCTCCTCCTCCCCCCTCCTCCTCCTCCTCTCCCCCTCCTCCTCCTCCTCTCCCCCCTCCTCCTCTCCTCTCCCCTCCTCTCCCCCCTCCTCCTCCCCCTCCCTCCTCCCTCCTCCTCCTCCCCCCCTCCTCCTCCTCCTCTCCCCCCTCCTCCTCCTCCTCTCCCCCCTCCTCCTCCTCCTCTCCCCCCTCCCTCCTCCTCCTCTCCCCCCTCCTCCTCCTCCTCTCCCCCCCTCCTCCTCCTCCTCTCCCCCCTCCTCCTCCTCCTCTCCCCCCCTCCTCCTCCTCCTCTCCCCCCCTCCTCCTCCTCTCCCCCCTCCTCCTCCTCCTCCTCTCCCCCCTCCTCCTCCTCCTCCTCTCCCCCCCTCCTCCTCCTCCTCCTCTCCCCCCTCCTCCTCCTCCTCCTCCTCTCCCCCCCTCCTCCTCCTCCTCCTCTCCCCCCCTCCTCCTCCTCCTCCTCCTCTCCCCCCCTCCTCCTCCTCCTCCTCTCCCCCCCTCCTCCTCCTCCTCCTCCTCTCCCCCCTCCTCCTCCTCCTCCTCTCCCCCCTCCTCCTCCTCCTCCTCCTCTCCCCCCTCCTCCTCCTCCTCCTCCTCTCCCCCCCCCTCCTCCTCCTCCTCCTCTCCCCCTCCTCCTCCTCCTCTCCCCCCTCCTCCTCCTCTCCCCCTCCTCTTCCCCCCCTCCTCCTCCTCCCCCTCCTCCTCCTCTCCTCCTCTCCCCCCCACTCCTCCTCTCCCCCCCCTGTCCTCCGCCTCCTCTCCCCCCCTCCCCCCCCTCTCCTCCTCTCCCCCCCCTCTCCTCCTCTCCCCCCTCCCCCTCTCCTCCCCCCCCCTCCTCTCCCCCCTCTCCCACGACAGTTCAGTCCCGTCGAGCCTCCTCTGGTCGGTTTGCTGACTCCCGTCCTTGGCCTCACTCACCTGCCTCGGCCTCCGCGAGCTGCTCTTGCCGCGCTGCTTCCTGGTGTTGTACTTGGCCAGCTGGTACTCATCAAAGAGCTTGAAGCTGTCGGCCAAGGAGCTCCGCAGGCAGGAAGGGTACGGGGCCACCTTCCTGCTGCCCTCCGCCAGGCTCTGGGAGGTTTGGTGGAGGTCGGAGAGGAGATTGGAAGAGAACGAGAGAACAATCAACAGGACAGCCCCAGAGATGGATTATCATCCCCCCAGCGCCTCTCAAAGTGTACCTGGTACATCTCTCCCCCCCTCAACAACAACCCCCCCCCAATACCTATCTACACACACCTGCCCTCTCCCACCCCCACCACCACCCCCCCCAACCACCTTGGCCCAGCGCAGCTGGCAAACCTCTCTGTTGAGTCCATTCGTTTCTTTAGGGGCAACACGGTGGGTTAGCGCTGCTGCCTCACGGCACCAGGGACCTGGGTTCGATTCCCGGCTTGGGTCACTGCCTGTGCGGAGTCTGCACATTCTCCCCGTGGCTGCGTGGGTTTCCTCCGGTTTCTTCCCACAGTCCAAAGGTGCACCGGTTAGGGGGTGGATTGGTCATGCTAAAAAATTGCCCCTTAGTGTCCAAAAACGTGCAGGTTAGGTGGACTAGCCACGCAAGATTGTCGCTCAGTGTCCAAAGATGTGCAGGTTAGGTGGATTGGCCACGCTAAATTGTCCCTTAGTGTCCAAAGATGTGCAGGTTAGGTGGATTGGCCATGCTAAATTGTCCCTTAGTGTTAGGGGCACCAGCTAGGGTAAATATGTGAGGTTGCGGGGACAAGGGCCTGGGTGGGATTGTGGTCAGTGCGTGATCGATGGGCTGAATGACCTCCTTCTGAACTGCAGGGATTCTGTGATTTGACCAGGCAAGGGGACAGCACTAGTACTAGTTTTAAAATACTTTTCTTTTATTGAACAGAACTTAAGAAATTAACATGACAGAAACAAAAAAAAAACAAAAAGCAAACTTGGGGATTGGTACCTAAGCAAGCAAGCCAGCCCCTGTACACTGCCGGACTGAACTTTGGATCTCCAAAACAAACAAACTGAAAGCTGAGCACAACAGTTCCAAATTATATTTCAACCCTCTAAACAGAGATTTTAAACAGTGCCCGACACTAAACGGAGATTTTAAACAGTGCCACACACTAAACGGAGATTTTAAACAGTGCCCTACACTAAACGGAGATTTTAAACAGTACCCTACACTAAACAAAGATTTTAAACAGTGCCCTACGCTAAACGGAGATTTTAAACAGTGCCCTACACTAAACGGAGATTTTAAACAGTGCCCTACACTAAACGGAGATTTTAAACAGTACCCTACACTAAACAGAGATTTTAAACAGTGCCCTACACTAAACGGAGATTTTAAACAGTGCCCTATACTAAACAGAGATTTTAAACAGTGCCCTACACTAAACGGAGATTTTAAACAGTTCCCTACACTAAACAGAGGTTTTAAACAGTGCCCTACACTAAACAGAGATTTTAAAGTGCCACACACTAAACGGAGATTTTAAACAATACCCTACACTAAACAGAGATTTTGAACAGTGCCCTACACTAAACGGAGATTTTAAACAGTACCCTACGCTAAACGGAAATTTTAAACAGTACCCTACACTAAACAGAGATTTTAAACAGTGCCCTACACTAAACGGAGATTTTAAACAGTGCCCTACACTAAACAGAGATTTTAAACAGTGCCCTACACTAAACAGAGATTTTAAACAGTGCCCTATACTAAACAGAGATTTTAAACAGTGCCCTACACTAAACGGGGATTTTAAACAGTGCTCCACACTAAACAGAGATTTTAAACAGTGCCACACACTAAACGGAGATTTTAAACAGTACCCTACACTAAACAGAGATTTTGAACAGTGCCCTATACTAAACGGAGATTTTAAACAGTACCCTACGCTAAACGGAGATTTTAAACAGTACCCTATACTAAACAGAGATTTTGAACAGTGCCCTATACTAAACGGAGATTTTAAACAGTACCCTACGCTAAACGGAGATTTTAAACAGTACCCTATACTAAACAGAGATTTTAAACAGTGCCCTACACTAAACAGAGATTTTAAACAGTGCCCTACACTAAACGGAGATTTTAAACAGTGCCCTACACTAAACGGAGATTTTAAACAGTGCCCTACACTAAACGGAGATTTTAAACAGTGCCCTACACTAAACAGAGATTTTAAACTGTGCCCTACGCTAAATGGAGATTTTAAACAGTGCCCTATACTAAACAGAGATTTTAAACAGTGCCCTACACTAAACAGAGATTTTAAACTGTGCCCTACGCTAAACGGAGATTTTAAACAGTGCCCTATACTAAACAGAGATTTTAAACAGTGCTCCACACTAAACAGAGATTTTAAACAGTGCCCTACACTAAACAGAGATTTTTAACAGTACCCTACACTGAACGGAGATTTTAAACAGTGAGACAGTAAGAGACAATTTGGCATGGCCAATCCACCTTTTGTAGCCATCTTGTGACACTGAAGACAAATTTAACATGGACAATCCTCCTCTTGGAAATATCCTGGGACAGTACGGGACAATTTAGCATTACCAATCCACCTAACCTTGACATCTCGGGACACTAAGAGATAATTTAGTGTTGCGAATTGACCAATCTTACCCATCTTGGGACACTAAAAGGCAATTTAGCATGACCAATCCAAATTTAGTGTACATTATCCAGTAGTGGATAATTTAGCATGGCCAATCCACATAACCGACACATCTTGGGACACTAAAAGGGGCAATTTATGCATGGCCAATCCACCAAACTTGCACATCTTGGGACACTAATGGATAATGTAGCCTGGCCAATCCACCTCTTGTACACATCTTGGGACACTAATGCCCATCTCCCGAACCTACGCATCTTGGGACACTGATTGCGGTTTGGCATGGCCAATCCACCTCCTGTACACATCTTGGGACACTAAGGGGCAATTTAGCCTGGCCTACACACTTCTCATAAGCTTCTTGGCACATTAAGATGAATTTAGTATGGCCAATCCACCAAACCTACACACCTTGGGACAGTAATGGTCTATTTAGCATGGCCAATCCACCTAAACTACACATCTTGGGTGAGTAATGGGCAGTTTAGCATGGCCAATCCACCAAATCTCCACATTTTGGGACACTAAGAGCAATTTAGCCTGGCCAATTCACCTAACCTACACTTCTTGGGACAATAAGTGGATTTTAACATGCCCAATTCACCTCTCATCCACATCTTGAGACGCTAAAGGAAAGTTAGCATGGTCAATCTACCACTTGCACACATCTTGGGACACTAAGGGGAGTCCAATCACCCTAAATAACACATGTTGGGACACTTGGGAGGAATCCACCTTACCTACACATCTTCCAACAAAAAGGGGTAATTTGACGTGGCCAATCCACATCTCGTACACATCCTGGAACTCTGAGACGATACTTTGTATGGCCAGTTCAGGGCTCGTAAATATCTTGGGAAACTAGGAGGCAATTTAGCCTGGCCAATCCACGTCTTGTACACACCTTGAGACACTAAGGGGATTTTGACATGGCCAGTTCTCCTCTCATCTACATCTCGGGACGCTGAAGTTAATTTAGTATGGTCAATCAACCTAACCCGCACATCTTTGGACTGTGGGAGGAAACCGGAGCACGTGGAGGAAACCCACGCAGACATGAGGAGAATGTGCAAACTCATTCATGTCAGGGGTAGGTTCTTTACCCAGAGGGTGGTGAGGGATTGGAATGCCCTGCCTGCTGCAGTTGTAAATGTGCCTAGTTTGGGGGCGTTTAAGAGATCCGTGGATAGGTTTATGGATTGGTTTAGGTTAGTGGGTCATTGTTTTTTAACTGGTCGGCGCAACATCGTGGGCCGAAGGGCCTGTTCTGCGCTGTAATGTTCTATGTTCTATGTATGTTCTATCTCCTTATTGGAAATGCTTTTCACAGGCTGCCTCCGACTTAGAAAAACAATCCTTGCAGCTGCTGTTGTTTGCCTGAGCTGTGCACCCTTCAGGAATGCAGTCAAATGTTCAGCTAACTTATAGCCTTCTGAGTTTTAAAATGCAGTCAAAGTTAGCAGCGTTAGCCACCCACTATCGGCTAGCATTTAAATGCAACTGCCTCGGCGGAAACGTCTTAAGGACAGAGGGCAGCACAGCACAGGAACAGGCCCTTCGGCCCTCCAAGCCTGTGCCGAACACGACGCCTGCCTAAACTAAAACCGTGTGTACTTACAGAGCCCGTGTCCTCCCATTCCCATCCTATTCATATATTCGTTTAGTTGCCCCTTAAGTACCTCTCCCTCAAGGTACCTGTTAAATATCTTCCCCCCTCCAAGCACCACACCCCCCGCATCCTCGCACCCCGTGCACCTATTAAATACCTCCCCCTGTACCCAATCCCCCCTCTGCCCAGTGTACCTGGTAAATCTACTCCCCCTCCAGTGTACCTGGTAAATCTACTCCCCCTCCAGTGCACCTGGTAAATCTACTCCCCCTCCAGTGTACCTGGTAATTCTCTTCCCCCTCCAGTGCACCTGGTAAATCTATCCCCCTCCAGTGTACCTGGTAAATCTATCCCCCTCCAGTGTACCTGGTAAATCGATTCCCCCTCCAGTGTACCTGGTAAATCTATCCCCCTCCAGTGTACCTGGTAAATCTATCCCCCTCCAGTGTACCTGGTAAATCTATCCCCCTCCAGTGCACCTGGTAAATCTATCCCCCTCCAGTGCACCTGGTAAATCTATCCCCCTCCAGTGCACCTGGTAAATCTATCCCCCTCCAGTGCACCTGGTAAATCTATCCCCCTCCAGTGTACCTGGTAAATCTACTCCCCCTCCAGTGTACCTGGTAAATCTATCCCCCTCCAGTGTACCTGGTAAATCTACTCCCCCTCCAGTGTACCTGGTAAATCTATCCCCCTCCAGTGTACCTGGTAAATCTATCCCCCTCCAGTGTACCTGGTAAATCTACTCCCCCTCCAGTGTACCTGGTAAATCTACTCCCCCTCCAGTGTACCTGGTAAATCTACTCCCCCTCCAGTGTACCTGGTAAATCTATCCCCCTCCAGTGTACCTGGTAAATCTACTCCCCCTCCAGTGTACCTGGTAAATCTATCCCCCTCCAGTGTACCTGGTAAATCTATTCCCCCTCCAGTGTACCTGGTAAATCTATCCCCCTCCAGTGTACCAGGTAAATCTATCCCCCTCCAGTGTACCTGGTAAATCTATCCCCCGCCCCCGTACCCGATCCCCTCTCCGCCCTGTGCACCTGGTAAATCTATTCCCCCTCCAGTGTAGCTGGTAAATCTCCCCCCCCCCCCCCACCGTACCCGATACCCTCTCCGCCCTGCGTACCTGGTAAATCTTCGCCACCTCAATCCAGTCCGAAGGCAGCCGTACAGCTTGGCAGAAATAGCGACGCAGGTGAGGCCTGCACGGCGGGAGCCAGGCACTCAAGGCCAACAGGAAGTTGGCGGTGCTGCGAATGTTCAACTCCTGCCGGGTGTAGAGAGCGACCTACAGATGGGGACGGTGGGGGGTGGGGGGGGGTGGTGGTGGTGGTGGAAGAGGAGGAGAGAAAGGTGTCAGTCACCCGGATAACGAGGAAGCACGGGATCCTGGGTCCCGTTCCCCCCAACCACCCCCCACCCTTCAAAGCGTTCAACCAACCTGGTGAACTGGTGCAGCGACAATAATCTCTCCCTCAACGTCGACAAAACAAAGGAGATTGTCATCGACTTCAGGAAGAGTAGTGAACATGCCCCTGTCTTCGCCAACGGGGACAAAGTAGAAATGGTCGAGAGCTTCAAGTTTTTAGGTGTCCAGATCACCTGTCCTGGCTCCCCCCCCCCACAATGCCCACTCTATAGTTAAGAAAGCCCAGCTACTTTCTCAGGAGAGTAAGGAAATTTGGCACGTCCGCTACGACTCTCACCAATTTTTACAGATGCACCATAGAAAGCATCATTTCCAGTTGTATCATAAGAACATAAGAAATAGGAGCAGGAGTAGGCCATCTAGCCCCTCGAACCTGCCCCGCCATTCAATAAGATCATGGCTGATCTGAAGTGGATCAGTTCCACTTTCCCACCTGCTCCCCATAACCCTTAATTCCCTTGTCTATCAGAAATCTATCTACTCGTGACTTAAACACATTCAACGAGGTAGCTTCCACCACTTCAATGGGCAGAGAATTCCAGAGATTCACCACCTTCTGAGTGAAGAAGTTCCTCCTCAACTCTGTTCTAAACTGCCCCCCTCCTCCCTTACCTTGAGGTTGTGTCCTCTAGATCTGGTTTCCTTTCTAAGCGGGAAGAATCTCTCTACCTCTACCCTGTCTAGCCTCTTCATTATCTTATACGTCTCTATAAGATCCCCCTCAGCCTTCTAAACTCCAACGAGTACAGACCCAGTCTATTCAATCTCTCCTCATAGGCTAACCCCCTCATCTCCGGTATCAGCCTGGTGAACCTTCTCTGTACTCCCTCCAAGGCCAATATATCCTTTCGCAAAAAAGGGGACCAAAATTGCACACAGTACTCCAGTATCACAGCTTGGTATGGGCTCCTGCTCTGCCCCAGACTGCAAGAAACTACAAAGGATCATCAATGTAGCCAAGTCCCTTGCTCAAACCAGCCTCCCATCCATTGACTCCGTCTACACTTCCCGCTGCCTCGGAAAAGCAGCCAGCATAATCAAGGACCCCACGCACTCCATACATTCTCTCTTCCACCTTCTTCCATCAGGAAAAAGATACAAAAGTCTGAAGACATGTACCAACTGACTCAAGAACAGCTTCTTCCCTGCTGATGTCAGACTTTTGAACGGACCCACCTCGCACTAAGTTGATCTTTCTGTCCACCCTATGACAGTAACACTACATTCTGCACTCTCCCCTTTCCTTTTCATCTATGTACTCTATGAACAGTATGTTTTTGTCTGTATAGCACGCAAGAAATAATACATTTTACTATATCCCGACAAATGTGACAATAATTAATCTAATCAAATCACTGCCCCAGACTCTGGCACAACACTGTCTCTCTCTCTCTCCCACCATTACCAAAGCTTAAACATTGAAGGTTCAATTTCAACCCACGCTCTGGCAGTCACACTTGCTCAATGACCCAAGTCAGCAAGAGGCCTCCCCAGACACAGGAGCCAGAGAGAGAGAGAGAGAGAGAGAGAGAGAGAGGGAGGGGGCGCGATAAGAAAAAGATAGGGATGAGAGAGAGGGCAAGGGGTGAGAAAGAGAGGGGGCAAGGGATGAGAAAGAAAGAGAGGTTAGAGAGACCTCTCCAAATACAGGAGAGAGAGAGTGAGGTCCGGGGACGGTGGGGGTTGGTGGGTGGTGGGTTGTAGTGGTGGTGGTGGTTAGCAAGACCTCCCACAAACTTCTCCAACCAGACAAAGGTCTAATTCTCCACTCAGCGCCTCTCCGCCTGGCTCTATCCCCACCAATTACCTTCAAGACAAACTCGGGGTCCTGCTCTGCGATGTCCTGACACAGGGTCAGGAGCTCCCGGCGACGCCGATTGCGTGCGTCTGTAAACTTGGCCCCCTGGATCAGGGAGCAGCAGACTCCATTCAAAAGAGCCTCCTGAAAGAAAGCGAGAGAGAGACAGAGAGAGACGTTAGTCTTTGAAGTTCGGACATCAGTGAGCTGTGTTGCAAAGTTGAGTTTGTGAAGTTGGAATCTGATATAGGTAAAGATGTAAAAATGCTAGAGGAAAAAAAAAATTGCGGTGTCCTTCTAAAAGCTGGTGTTTTGTTTCAGTGCTTGGAAACTTAAAATGCAAAATACACACAGAGTTCAAGCTGAAACACCTGTATCAAAAAGTCAAGCAGTAGTCTTGACAAGGCAGCCTGATTTTTTTTTTAAATTTAGCCCAATCAATTTAAAACAGGCACTCAGCTACCAAGAACCTATAGAATTTGAATTTGATGGTGTTGACAACATCAGGCCAATCCTATTGTGGGAATATTGATAGGTATGAAAGAGAGTGCAAGGGGAGAAAGACAGTGGGTAGCAACTGCCACCTCTCGGGACAGGGAGCTGCCACGAGCCAAGAGTTCTCAGCTCTCAACTCTGCCAGCTTTAAAGAACAACAAAGAGCAAAGAACAGCACAGGAAACAGGCCCTTCAGCCCTACAAGCCCGTGCCGCACATTACAACTCTCAGTGAGTGCCTTATTCAAGTCTTTCGTCGATCGACGACGTTGTTGTCTACCACTAGTGGACTCCACAATAAATGGGGTGGAAATTTAGGGAATTATATGCGCGCCAGATTAAGGGAGATCCAATTCAGGGACAACTTATTGACACCAATCAGCCTATCGCTGTTTGCTGTGCAGACACATGGATTTGGGCCAGCGTCTGTGGGAGTTTGCGCATTCTCCCCGTGCTTGCGTGGGTTTTCTCCGGGTGCTCCGGTTTCCTCCCACACCCCAAAGATGTGCTATTAGGCTGATTGGTGGTAATAAACTGTCCCTAAATTAGTTTTCCGATATTGTCTTGGATGGAGGTGGGGGGGCCTCGTGATGTTAAAATGGTGGTGCGGGCTTGTTGGGCCAAAGGGCTTCTTGGTCTTCTTCTCCTTGGTCTTCTTCTCCTTGGTCTTCTTCTCCTTGGTCTTCTTCTCCTTGGTCTTCAAAGCACGTTTTTGGGATTTGGGAGGAAACCGGAGCACCCGGGGAAAACCCACACAAGCACAGGGAGAATGTGCAAACTCCCACAGACACCGACCCAAGTCGGAGATCTGACCCAGGTCCCTGTAACTGCACAGCAGACAGTGATAGTCACTGAGCTGTCGTGTTGCCCATCAATTGGTCCAGAGTAAGCATACACTAATGGGCGTGAAGCACTAGGCAACTCTCGAAGCAACATCCAAGAGCAGCCCTCGTACGACCCACCGCGGGTATGCCCCTTGTTGGCCAACAAGGCGGACTGAATCGCCTGTGGATGTAAAAAGGAGACATCAATAAACATCAACAGACATACAACAGGCTACACAGGCATTAATGGAAGATCCCCAACAGTTCCAACGTTATATGATTTATATAGCTCTCAAGAGAACGCACTAACCAACCAAGTTAAAGTTAAAGTTTATTTATTAGTGTCACAAGTCAGGCTTACTTTTACACTGCAATGAAGTTACTGTGAAATTCCCCTAGTCACCACACTCTGGCGCCTGTTCGGGTACACTGAGGGAGAATTTAGCACAGCCAATGCACCTAACCAGCACGTCTTTCAGGCTGTGGAAGGAAACTGGAGCACTGGGAAGAATCCCACACGGACACAGGGAGAATGTGCAAACTCCACACAGACAGTGACCCAAGTCAGGAATCAACCCCAGATCCCTGGCACTGTGAGCTAACAGTGCAAACCATTGGTATCAAATGGGAAATCAACCAAGAAACTCTACAAGGTTCCAAAAAACACAGACAAAAAGTATATATTTTTTGAGAGTGACTGAATTCTATTGTTAGATATATTTTTGGTTAATGATTGAACAGCGTTCCAAGAGAATCTTATTTTATTAGAACATTGAAGGTTACAGCACAGTACAGGCCCTTCGGCCCTCAATGTGGTGCCGAGCTATGTCCAATCCCAAGATCAAGCTATCCCCTTCCTATCATTCTGGTGTGCTCCACGTGCCTATCCAATAACCGCTTGAAAGTTCCTAAAGTGTCCGACTCCACTATCACAGCAGGCAGTCTATTCCACACCCCAACCACTCTCTGAGTAAAGAATCTACCTCAGACATCCCTCCTATATTTCCCACCATGAACCTTATAGTTATGCCCCCTAGTAACAGCTACATCCACCCATGGAAATAGTCTCTGCACGTCCACTCTATCAATCCCTCTCATCATCTTATCAACCTCTATTAAGTCGCCCCTCATCCTCCTCCGCTCTAAAGAGAAAAGCCCCAGCTCCCTCAACCTTTCCTCATAAGACCTACCCTCCAAACCAGGCAGCATCCTGGTAAATCTCCTCTGCACTCTCTCCAATGCTTCCACATCCCTCTTATAGCGAGGTGACCGGAACTGAACACAATATTCCAAACGTGGTCTCACCAACGTCTGGTATAGTTGCGGCATAACCCCACGGCTCTTAAACGCAAACCCTCTGTTAATAAGCTATAAGCCTTCTTCACGGCTCTATTTGTTTGCTGGAGCAGACGAGTGAAGGAGCAGAGAGAGAGCTAAGATTTTACCTGTTAAAAACCTGTTTAAAATAAGTTTAAAGCACTTTGTTCTTTGTAGAACTGTTTAAAGCATTTATTTATTGTATTTACTGCTTTAAGAATTCTGAGGGAGTGGTTAGCAGGCAGTTGTGGGCCATCAGCTTTAAATCAGCGCCAGGTTTAAAAGGAGGCCTGGTGGAGACAGCGGGCAGCGGAGTGAGAGGGAAGCAGAGTGAGCTACTAGGGCTTAATATCAAAAAGGGCTGGAAGGAAAAAAGGCCAGGCGAGTTCGTTTGAAAAACAAAACAAAACAAAAAAATTTTTTCAAAACTACTACAGTGAATAATGGAGGGGCATGTGATGTGTGGTTTCTGTATGATGTGGGAACTGGTGGACCCTAGGGTTCATCCCAGTGACCATGTCTGCAGTAAGTGCAGGTTGCTAGAGGAGCTCCAGCTCAGGGTAAATGAGCTGGCCTCTGAGCTACAGACACTGAGGCTCATCAGGGGGAGAGAGGGTGCCATTGTCAATGGGGTGCAAGTGACATCCACCCCCCCTAGACTGGCTAACTCTAAGGGTCAGGGACAAGAGGGGGCTGCTGGGAGGAGGAAGGGGGGTGAGGAGCGGAGGCCTCAGCCTCTTAATCTGCATAACAGGTTTGAGGTTCTTGCTTCCAGGCTGGATGAGAACGAGGCAGGTGAGGTTGGTGAGCAAACTGCACACGGTACAGTGATGCAGCAGGACATAGGCAAAGAGAAAAGGAAAAGGAACGTAGTAGTGATTGGGGATAGTGGGGTGAAGGGTATTGACACTGTCCTTTGTCACAATGACAAAGTGCACAGAAGGGTGTGTTGTCTGCCTGGTGCTCGGGTCCGGGATGTCGCATCTGGGCTGCAGAGGAACCTGGAGTGGGAGGGTGAGAATCCGGTCGTTGTGGTACATGTGGGTGCCAACGACGTAGGCAAAATGCAAACTGAGGATCTGGGTAGGGAGTATGAAAAGCTGGGAATGGAATTAAAAAGTAGAACCGACAAGGTGGTTATCTCTGGGCTACTGCCTGAACCGTGTGCAGATGGGCGTAGGGTTGACAGGATTAAGGAAGTGAATGGGTGGCTCAGGGATTGGTGTGGGAGGAATGGGTTTGAATTTATGGGGCATTGGCACCAGTATTGGGGTAGGTGGGACCTGATCGGGCGGGATGGGGTTAGTCTGAACCGTGCTGGGACCAGAGTGCTGGCGAATCGAGTAAAGAGGACTGTAGACAGGGCTTTAAACTAATTAGGGGGGGGGAGGGTGCGAGGGTAGGTGACCTTACGAGGTCTAAAGTTAAGGAGAGTGTACATGTAAGGGAAGAGGCCGAGGATGTCCCAATAATAGAGGGAGTAGGGGGCGTGAGTATAGTTGGTGGCGTTGCGGCAAATAGGGTCCAGGTGAAGGCTGGGATTAAAGCACTTTATCTGAATGCACGAAGCATTCGGAATAAAGTGGATGAGCTGATGGCGCAGATCGACACAAATGGATACGATCTGGTGGCCATTACAGAGACGTGGCTGCAGGGTGACAGGGAATGGGAACTGAATGTACAGGGCTATCAAGTGTTTAGGAAGGATAGGCAGGAGGGAAAAGCAGGGGGCGTAGCTCTGCTGATTAAGGATAGCATCACGGTGGTAGCAAGGGATGATATTGGAGCCAAGGAGCAGAGGGTGGAATAGTTGTGGGTGGAGATTAGGAACAGCAAAGGGAGGAAGACGCTGGTGGTGTCGTCTATAGGCCCCCGAATAATGATCTGGAGATGGGGCGGGCTGTTAACGCGCAAACAAGTGCGGCGTGCAGGAATGGGACGGCCGTAGTTATGGGGGATTTCAATCTGCATATTGATTGGTCGACCCATGTTGGACGTGGGGGGCTCGAGGAAGAGTTCTTGGAATGCTGCCGGGATAGTTTCCTCGAACAGTGTGTGTTGGAGCCGACGAGGGAGCGAGCTATCTTGGATCTGGTGCTATGTAATGAAGCGGGTAGAATTAGAGACCTTGTGGTGAAGGATCCTCTTGGGGAGAGTGATCATTGTATGGTGGAGTTTCTGGTGCAGATGGAGGAGGAGAAAGTGGGTTCCCGGACACGCGTCCTTTGTTTGAATAGAGGGGAATACGGTAGGATGAGAGAAGAATTGGCGAATGTGGACTGGGAGAGCACGTTGGAGGGAGGGTCTGTTGAGGAGCAGTGGAGGATCTTTAAGGAGATCTTTCTTGGTGCTCAACGGAAATTTATTCCAATGGTCAAAAAGGATAGTAGGAGGAGAGGTAATAAGCCGTGGATAACGAAGGAGGTGAAGGAAAGTGTTAAACTAAAAGCGGAGGAATTTAGAGTAGCTAAGAGTAGTGGGCGAGAAGAGGATTGGGAGAGGTTTAAATGTCAACAAAGATTGACAAAGAAGTTGATAAGGAAGGGTAGGAGAAACTATGAAGCTGGGCTAGCGCTTAATATAGAAAAGGATAGCAAGAGTTTTTATAAATATATAAAAAGGAAGAGGCTGGCTAGGGTGAATGTTGGTCCTTTAGAGGATGAGAAAGGGGACCTAGTGGTAGGGGATGGGGATATGGCTAAGGTATTGAATAACTTTTTTGTTTCTGTCTTCACGGAGGAGGACGTGAATAATTTGCCGGGTGTTAGCGATGGAAAGGTGGTAGGACTGGAGGGTCTTAATGACATTACTGTTACTAGAAAGGCAGTGCTCGACAGACTGGAGGGGCTGATTGTGGACAAGTCCCCAGGACCGGATGGAATGCATCCGAGGGTTCTGAAAGAAATGGCGGAGGTGACAGTGGATGCCTTGGTGGTTATTTTCCAAACGTCGCTGGATTCCGGGGAAGTGCCGGATGATTGGAAAACGGCTAATGTTACGCCGTTGTTTAAGAAGGGTGCCAGGCAAAAGGCGGGGAATTATAGGCCGGTTAGTTTAATGTCTGTGGTAGGTAAAATGTTAGAATCTGTCATTAAGGAGGAAATTGCGAGGCATCTTGAAGGGAATTGCTTGATAGAGCAGATGCAGCACGGTTTCATTAAAGGGAAGTCGTGTCTGACAAATTTACTGGAGTTCTATGAGGATGTGTCTAGGGCAGTGGATAGAGGAGAGCCGGTGGATGTGGTCTTTCTAGATTTTCAGAAGGCGTTTGACAAAGTGCCTCACAAGAGGTTATTGCAGAAGGTCGAGGGACATGGAGTTGAGGGTAGGGTGTTAGCGTGGATAGAGGATTTGTTGTCAAATAGGAGGCAGAGAGTGGGGGTCAACGGGTGCTATTCGGATTGGCGGATGGTGACTAGTGGAGTGCCCCAGGGGTCGGTGCTGGGGCCTCAGCTTTTTACCATTTATATAGATGATCTGGAGGAGGGAACCGAGTGTAGAGTGTCGAAATTTGCTGATGACACCAAGATTGGGGGAACGGCAAATTGTGCGGAGGGTGTGGAGAGTCTGCAGAAGGATCTAGATAGGCTGGGCGAATGGGCCAGGAAATGGCAAATGGAATTTAATGTTGGCAAGTGTGAGGTGGTCCACTTTGGTAGGAAGAATGGTAGGAAGGACTATTACTTACGGGGCGAAAAACTGCAGCAGGCGACGGTGCAGAGAGACCTCGGGGTCCTTGTGCATGAGTCGCAAAAACCCAGCTTGCAGGTGCAGCAGGTGGTCAGGAAGGCGAATGGGATGCTGGCCTTCATAGCGAAGGGGATTGAATATAAAAGTAGGGAGGTCTTGCTGCAGCTGTATAGGGCATTGGTGAGGCCGCAACTGGAGTACTGTGTGCATTTTTGGGCGCCGCACCTGCGCAAAGATATTTTGGCCTTGGAGGGAGTGCAGAGGAGGTTTACTAGGCTGATACCGGAGTTGAGGGGGTTGAGCTATGAGGAGAGGCTGAATAAACTGGGCTTGTACTCGTTAGAGTTTAGAAGAATGAGAGGAGATCTCATTGAGACGTATAAGATGATGAATGGGATGGATAGGATAGAGGTGGAAAGACTCTTCCCGCTCAAAAAAGACAATAGGACTAGGGGGCACAGCCTCAAGATAAAAGGGGGGCGGTTTAGAACGGAGTTGAGGAGGAACTTCTTCACTCAAAGGGTGGTGAATCTCTGGAATTCTCTGCCCGTTGAAGTGGTGGAGGCTGCCTCGCTAAATATTTTTAAGACGCGGGTTGATGGGTTTTTGATAGGAGAGGGGATTAAGGGTTATGGGGAGAGGGCGGGAAAGTGGAACTGAGCAGCGACAGATCAGCCATGATCTTATTGAATGGCGGGGCAGGCTCGAAGGGCTGGATGGCCTACTCCTGCTCCTATTTCTTATGTTCTTATGTTATCCACTTGAGTGGCAACCTTCAGGGATCTGTGGATATGAACCCGCCGTTCACCTTGTAATCCACATTCGAATTTGTCCCAGCAAAATGAATCACCCCACACTTATCAGGGTTAAACTCCATCTCCCACTTTTCAGCCCACTACTTGTGTGTTACTTGTTTAGTCAAAGTTCCCTGTTAGCTAAATAAATAAATTGTTGAGTGGGTGTCAGGTATTTCTATTAGTTACCCACTAAACATTACTGAAGGACAGTTCACACCTTCCCACACTACTTTCCACAGATTACGAGATGAGGTATTCCTCTTTGGGGGATTCAACATTACTCCTCAAAAGAACATAGGACATAAGAAATAGGAGCAGGAGTAGGCCATCTGGCCCTTCGAGCCTGCCCCGCCATTCAATAAGATCATGGCTGATCTGTCGTGGCTCAGTTCCACATTCCCGCCCTCTCCCCATAACCCTTAATCCCCTCTCCTATCAAAAACCCATCAACCCGCGTCTTAAAAATATTTAGCGAGGCAGCCTCCACCACTTCAACGGGCAGAGAATTCCAGAGATTCACCACCCTTTGAGTGAAGGAGTTCCTCCTCAACTCCGTTCTAAACCGCCCCCCCCTTTATCTTGAGGCTGTGCCCTCTAGTCCTACTGTCCTTTCTGAGCGGGAAGAGTCTCTCCACCTCTATCCTATCCATCCCATTCATCATCTTATATGTCTCAAAAGGGGATCAATCTCTGCATTGTAATGGGGCGGGGGGGCGAAATTGGTGGGGGCGGCAGGGGGTGGTGTGATGACGTTGAGAGATTATTTAAAAGGAAGGATGCATTGGAAGCATTTCAATGCTGTGGCTACTACAGCAGGTTAAAAGCCAGGAATAATGCGTCATGTAACTCACCTCCTGACTCCCGAAAGCCTGTCCAACATTAACAAGGCAAAGAACAAACAACAAAAACAGCCCGGGAAACAGGCCCTTCGGCCCAACGAGCCCGCGCCGCCATTTTAACATTACCAGTCCCCCCCCTCCACCCATGACCCTTATCTATTGTTTTTAATGGCAATCCACATTGAGGGAGACTAATTTAGGGACAATTTATTACTTCCAATCAGCCTAACAGCACATCTTTGGGGTGTGGGAGGAAACCGGAGCACCCGGAGAAAACCCACGCAAGCACGGGGAGAATGCGCAAACTCCCCACAGACACCGGCCCAAATCCATGTGTCTGCACAGCGATCAGCGATAGTCACTGAGCTGTCATGTTGCCCAGCATCTGGTCCCAGTTTAAGCACACACTGACAACATGAAGCACTAGGCCAATCTCGAACATTCAAGAGCAGCCCTAGTACGACCCATCGCGTGTATGCCCCTCGCTGGAGAACAAGGCGGACCGGCTTAAAACCTGTGAGTTAAAGTCAGCAATGCTTTATTCATTTTACGGGACACAGGGCATAAGAACATAAGAAATAGGAGCAGTACTAGGCCATCTAGCTCCTCGAGCCTGCTCCGCCATTCAATAAGGTCATGGCTGATCTGATAGTGGGTTCAGTTCCACTTACCCACCTGCTCCCCATAACCCTTAATTCCCTTATTGGTCAAAAATCTATCTACCTGTGACTTAAACACATTTAACGGGGTAGCCTCCACTGCTTCAATGGGCAGAGAATTCCAAAGATTCACTACCCTCTGGGAGAAGAAGTTCCTCCTCAACCCTGTTCTAAATTGACCCCCCCCTTATTTTGAGGCAGTGCCCCCAAGTTCTTGTTTCCATTCTAAGTGGAAATAACCTCGCTGCTTCTAACCTGCCTAGCCCCTTCATTATCGTATGTCTCTATAAGATCCCCCCCTCAACCTTCTAAACTCCAACGAGTACAGGCCCAATCTACTCAATCTCTCTTCATAAGCTAACCCCCTCATCTCCAGTATCAACTGCTGAACCTTCTCTGCGCCCCCTCCAAAGCTAATATATCCTTTCTTAAATAAGGGAACCAAAACTGCACACGGTACTCCAGCTGCGGCCTCACCAGTACCCTGTACAGTTGCAGCAAGGCCTCCCTGCTTTTATATTCTATCCCCCTCGCTATAAAGGCCAGCATCCCATTCGCCTTCTTGATCACCTGCTGCACCTGCAGACTGGGTTTTTGTGATTCATGCACAAGGACCCCCAGGTCCCTCTGCACCGTAGCATGTTGTGATTTTTCACCATTTAAATAATCATCCATTTTACTATTATTCCTTCCAAAGCATTGCTGGCTGGGCCCAGCATTTATTGCCCATCCCTAGTTGCCCCTTGGAGGGCAGCTGAGAGTCACTCACGTTGCTGTGCGGCTCTGGAATCACACGTAGGCCAGACCGGGTAAGGATGGCAGATTTCTTTCCCCAAAGGACATTAGTGAACCAGATGGGTTTTCTGGACAACCGAAATGGTTTCACAGTCACCAGTAGATTCTGAATTCCAGTTTTTTTTTTAATTCAAATTCCACCATCTGCCGTGGCGGGATTCAAACCTGGGTCCCCAGAACATTAGCTCAGTTTCTTATTTCTAATCCCCTCTCTTATCAAAAACCCATCAACCCGCGTCTTAAAAATATTTAGCGAGGCAGCCTCCACCACTTCAACGGGCAGAGAATTCCAGAGATTCACCACCCTTTGAGTAAAGAAGTTCTTCCTCAACTCCGTTCTAAACCGCCCCCGCTTTATCTTGAGGCTGTGCCCTCTAGTCCTACTGTCCTTTCTGAGCAGGAAGAGTCTCTCCACCTCTATCCTATCCATCCCATTCATCATCTTAAATGTCTCAATGAGATCTCCCCTCATTCTTCTAAACTCTAACGAGTACAAGCCTAGTTTATTCAGCCTCTCCTCATAGCTCAACCCCCTCAACTGCGGCATCAGCCTAGTAAACCTCCTCTGCACTCCCTCCAAGGCCAAAATATCCTTGCGTAAGTACGGCGCCCAAAACTGCACACAGTACTCCAGCTGCGGCCTCACCAATGCCCTATATAGCCGCAGCAAGACCTCCCTACTTTTATATTCAATCCCCCTCGCTATGAAGGCCAGCATCGCATTCGCCTTTCTGACCACCTGCTGCACCTGCAAGCTGGGTTTTTGCAACTCATGCACAAGGACCCCGAGGTCCCTCTGCACCGTCGCCTGCTGCAGTTTTTCACCACGTAAGTAATAATCCTTCCTACCATTACTCCTACCAAAGTGGACCACCTCACACTTGCCAACATTAAATTCCATTTGCCAGTTCCTGGCCCATTCGCCCAGCCTATCTAGATCCTTCTGCAGACTCTCCACACCCTCCATGCAATTTGCCGTTCCACCAATCTTGGTGTCATCAGCAATTTTCGACACCATACACTCGGTTCCCTCCTCCAGATCATCTATATAAATGGTAAATAGCTGAGGCCCCAGCACCGACCCTGGGGCACTCCACTAGTCACCAACCGCCAATCCAAATAGCACCCGTTGACCCCCACTCTCTGCCTCCTATTTGACAACCAGTCCTCTATCCACGCTAACACCCTACCCCCAACTCCATGTCCCCTGACCTTCTGCAATAACCTCTTGTGAGGCACCTTGTCAAACGCCTTCTGAAAATCAAGAAAGACCACATCCACCGGCTCTCCTCTATCCACCGCCCTAGACACAGAAGACAAACATGGGACAAGGCAGACAGAGTACCCTTCGTCATCCAATATTTCCCGTAGCGGAGAAGCTATGACATCTTCTCCGGAGCCTTCAACGTGTCATTGATGAAGACGAACATCTCACCAAGGCCATCCCTACACACCTACTTCTTGCCTGCAAACAACCACACAACCTCAAACAGACCACTGTCCGCAACAAACTACCTTCAGGAGAACAGTGACCACAATACCACACAACCCTGCCACAGCAACCTCTGCAAGACATGCCAGATCATCGACACAGAGGCCATCATCTCACATGAGTACACCATCCACTAAGTACACGGTACATACTCTTGCAACTCGGCCAACGTTGTGTACCTGATACACTGCAGGAAAGGATGTCCCGGTGCATGGTACATTGGGGAGATCACGCAGACGCAATGACAATAGATGAATGAACACTGCTGAACAATCACCGGGCAGGACTGTTCCCTTCCTGTTGGCGAACACTTCAGCAGTCACAGGCATTCGGCCTCTGATCTTCAGGTCAGCGTTCTCCAAGGCAGCCTTCACAACACATGACAACGTAGAGTCGCTGAGCCAAGTTCTGCACACGAGGAAGCCTTGAATAGCAGGTTAGCTGTAAAGACTTGCATTCTAATCAGTATTCTGTAAACTGTGTGTGCCTTTTATACGCTCTGTTTGAGACCAGAACTCCCCACTCACCTGACTAAGGGGCAAACCCCGAAAGCTGGTGGGTTTACCATCAAATAAACTGGTTGGACTTTAACCTGGTGTTGTGAGACTTCTTACTGTGTTTACCCCAGTCCAATGCCGGCATCTCCACATCATGACTCTCAACACCAGGTTCAATTCCAGTCGGGTCACGATCTATGTGGAGTTTGCACATTCTCCTCGTGTCCGTATGGGTTTCCTCCGGGTGCTCCGGTTTCCTCCCACACAGTCCAAAGATGCACGGATTAGGTGGATCGGCCATGCTAAATTGACCCTAGACTCTGGGGGACCAACAGGGTAAATATGTGGTGTTATGGGAGTAGGGCCTGTGGGGATAGGTGGAATTGTGGTTGGTTCAGACTCAATGAGTCGAATGGCCTGCTTCTTCACTGTAGGGCTTCTACGACTCTGTTAAATAATCCCATGACTCTATTCCACCGATCACACATTCTATTCGGGCTCTCACCTTCTTCCTTTGCAGTTTGGTATCTTGGTTCTGGGAAGGATCTGGAACGTCACGCAACTCCTCATCAACTAGAGCCCCACGGGCTTGCTCAAGGTCCTCATACTTCTCAGCTGAGAGATTGTAGCCAGGCAGGATCTCAGACGCCTCAGTTAGGTCCTCCAATTCCTTGCAGATTAAAAACATAGAAGCTATTAAAAATGGTAGGTGGTGAAATAACCTCCACAACAGATCTGCATTAGATTCCAGTCTGTAACTCACTCCCGGGTATCTGTTATTCTATATATAAACCACCCCGAACCCCTCGATTAGATTCCAGTCTGTAACTCATTCCCGGGTATCTGTTATTCTATATATAAATCACCCCGAACCCCTCGATTAGATTCCAGTCTGTGACTCACTCCCGGGTATCTGTTATTCTATATATAAACCACCCGAACCCCTCGATTAGATTCCAGTCTGTAACCCACTCCCGGGTATCTGTTATTCTATATATAAACCACCCCGAACCCCTCGATTAGATTCCAGTCTGTAACTCACTCCCGGGTATCTGTTATTCTATATATAAACCACCCCGAACCCCTCGATTAGATTCCAGTCTGTAACCCACTCCCAGATATGTTATTTGATGTATAAACCATCTGAGCCCCTGTTGGTCTATTTATGTTTACTTCTCATTTCCTTACCCACTGCTCTTTGTTGATCGAGTCCTCGATTCCGGCCTCCTGTTGCCAAGCATACCCGGGCCCCGCCGATGGTTTCTCTGTCCCAGTCTTCAGGGACGGGGAGGTCAAAGGGCGGAGGAGGTTCAGCGACGGCGAGGTCAAAGTGCAGAGGGTGCTGGGCAGCTTGGGACTCAAGGCCTGGCTGAAGCGGAGCGGAGGGCCCCTGGAGGGGCCTGCAGCGCACCTCAGGAGCCTGTTTTCCAAGCAGAGGGACTGGGCCTGGGTCTCATGCCTGCTCTGCCAGGTGGGCCCAGTGCGGCTAACTGTGGCCTGCAGGCCGGCGCTTGGGGTCAGCAGGTGCCCGGCCGAGAGCCTCGGGCCGGCTAGACGGGGCCGAAGTGTCGCTGGCTCGCCCGGCCACGGCTGGGCGAGTCCGGTTGTCTTCATCGCGCCAGACGGCTCGGGTCCTTGAGGAGAGAGAGAGAGAGAAAAATCAACAATGGATTCAAAGCCACAGCAACCTGGAGTTTAGAAGGCTGAGGGGGGATCTTATAGAGACTTACAAGACAATGAAGGGGATGGATAGGGTAGAGGTAGAGAAATTCTTCCCGCTTAGAAAGGATAGCAGAACTAGAGCGCACAGCCTCAAAAATAAGGGGGGGGGGGTGGCAGTTTAGAACAGAGTTGAGGAGGAACTTCTTCATAGAACCATAGAAAATTACGGCTCAGAAACAGGCCTTTTGGCCCTTATCTGTGCAAAACCATTTTTTGTCTAGTCCCACTGACCTGCACTTGGACCATATCCCTCCACACTCCTCTCATCCATGAGCCCGTCCAAGTTTTTCTTAAATGTTAAAAGTGACCCCACGTTTACATAAGAACATAAGAAATAGGAGCAGGAGTAGGCCATCTAGCCCTTCGAGCCTGCCCCGCCATTCAATAAGATCATGGCTGATCTGTCGTGGCTCAGTTCCACATTCCCGCCCTCTCCCCATAACCCTTAATCCCCTCTCTTATCAAAAACCCATCAACCCGCGTCTTAAAAATATTGAGCGAGGCAGCCTCCACCACTTCAACGGGCAGAGAATTCCAGAGATTCACCACCCTTTGAGTGAAGAAGTTCCTCCTCAACTCCGTTCTAAACCGCCCCCCCCTTTATCTTGAGGCTGTGCCCCCTAGTCCTACTATCCTTTCTGAGCGGGAAGAGCCTCTCCACCTCTATCCTATCCATCCCATTCATCATCTTATACGTCTCAATGAGATCTCCCCTCATTCTTCTAAACTCTAACGAGTACAAGCCTAGTTTATTCAGCCTCTCCTCATAGCTCAACCCCCTCAACTCCGGTATCAGCCTAGTAAACCTCCTCTGCACTCCCTCCAAGGCCAAAATATCCTTGCCAAAATATCCTTGCGTAAGTACGGCGACCAAAACTGCACACAGTACTCCAGCTGCGGCCTCACCAATGCCCTATACAGCCACAGCAAGACCTCCCTACTTTTATATTCAATTTACCATTTTATCTAGCAGCTCATTCCACACTCCCACCACTCTCTGCGTGAAGAAGCCCACCCCCCCCCCCATATTCCCTTTCAACTTTTCACCCTTAACCCATGCCCTCTGTGTTTTTTTTCTCCCCTAGCCTCAGTGGAAAAAGCCTGCTTGCATTCACTCTATCCATACCCATCAAAATCTTATACACCTCTATCAAATCTCCCCTCATTCTTCTATGCTCCAGGGAATAAAGTCCTAACCTATTCAATCTCTCTCTGTAACTCAGCTTCTCAAGTCCCAGCAACATCCCTGTGAACCTTCTCTGCACTCAAAGGGTGGTGAATCTCTGGAATTCTCTGCCCATTGAAGTGGTGGAGGCTGCCTCGCTGAATATATTTAAGTCACGGGTAGATAGGTTTCTGATAGACAGGGGAATTAAGGGTTATGGGGAGAGGGCGGGAAAGTGGAACTGATCCACTTCAGATCAGCCATGATCTTATTGAATGGCGGGGCAGGCTCGAAGGGCTAGATGGCCTACTCCTGCTCCTATTTCTTATGCATCTGGCATCACCTTACAAAAGGGGAATTGGTGGGGGGGGAGGGGGCCTTTAAATTTAAAGAGACAGGCACCCAAACTCTACTGTTTGCACCCTGACTCAGACCATGTTTACTTTCCCGCAACCCCACCTCCCTGACTCGTCCTTCTCTCGCCCTCTGCAGCCTACACCACACCCCGTTCCGCTGCAATTTTAAAACTCCCACTGTTCAGATCATAGAATCACACAGTGCCAAGAGGCCCTTCGGCCCATCAAAGTCAGCTCCGGGCATATCAGAATCACCTGACCTCCCGCCTAACCCCATCTCCCAGGGCTTCTAAAAGTAAACTTTATTTATTAGTGTCACGAGGCAGCTTACATTAACACTGCAATGAAGTTACTGTGAAAATCCCCCCAGTCCCCCAACTCCGGCCACTGTTCGGGTTACGCTGAGGGAGGATTTAGCACGGCCAATGCACCCTAATCAGCACGTCTTTCGGACTGTGGGAGGAAACCAGAGCACCCACGGAGGAAACCCACGCAGACACGGGGAGAACGTGCAAACTCCACACAGACAGTGATCCGAGGTGGGAATCGAACCTGGGTCCCTGGTGCTGAGAGGTAACAGTGCTAACCACTGTGCCACCGTGCTGCCCTTACTCGGCCCATCGCATTGTTTCGCTGTTGTGAAAACTCTGTGGCCTCTCCCTCCCCACCACCCACAGCACCCTCCCACCCCCCTCACTCTGGCACGGTGACACAGTGGTTAGCACTGCTGCCTCACAACGCCAGATTTGATTCCCAGCTTGGGTCATTATGCACATTGAGTCTGCACATTCACCCCGTGTCTGTGTGGGTTTCCTCCGGGTGCTCCGGTTTCCTCCCACAGTCTGAAAGATGGGCTGGTTAGGGTGCACTGGCCGTGCTAAATTCTCCCTCAGCGTAACCCGAACAGGCACCAGAGTGTGGCAACTCGTGGATTTTCACAGTAGCTTCATTGCAGTGTTAATGTAAGCCAACTCGTGACACTAATAAATAAACTATCATCTCCGCCTGTTGCCCATCCCTCAAGGTCTTTGCACTCTACGATTTCTCGCTGCTGGAGTAGACTTTTACTGAACTACTCTTCTCAACAAGACCTTGTAAGAAGTCTTACAACACCAGGTTAAAGCGCAACATGTTTATTTGGGTAGCAAACGCCACTAGCTTTCGGAGCGCTGCGCCGAAGGAGAGGGCTCACATTCAACACTGGGAGCAAGGGAGGGAGC
>NW_027650790.1:0-32500 GCF_965287045.1 Carcharhinus amblyrhynchos
GTTGGTGGGGCTTTCTTAACTATAGTGTCGGCATGGCGGGGGGGACCGGGACAGGTTGTTGGTGATCTGGACACCTAAAAACTTGACACTGTTGACCCTTTCTACTCCATCCCCGTTGATGTAGACAGGGACATGTTCTCCTTTACGCTTCCTGAAGTCGATGAGAATCTCCTTTGTTTTGTTGACATTGAGGGAGAGATTATTGTCACCGCACCAGTTCACCAGATTCTCCATCTCACTCCTGTTCTCTGTCTCGTCATTGTTTGAGATCCGACCCACTACAGTGGGGTCATCAGCAAACTTGAGAATCGAGTTGGAGGGGAATTTGGCCACAGTCACAGGTGTATAAGGGGTATAGATATTGTGGAAGAATGTGGGAGAGTGAGGGAGAATTGTAGGAGAATTTGGATTATACTCACTGGAGTTTAGAAGATTGAAAGGGGATCTCTTGGAAACTTATAAAATTCTAACAGGATTAGACAGGGTAGATTCAGAAAGAATGTTCCTGATGGTGGGGGAGTTCAGATCTCGGGGCTCAGAGTTTGAGGATAAGGGGTAAACCTTTTAGAACCGAGGTGAGGGGAAATTTCTTCACCCAGAGGGTGGGGAATGTGTGGAATTCACTCCCACAGAAAGTAGTTGAGGCCAAAACGTTGTGTAATTTCAAGAAGAAATTAGATTTCGCTCTTGGGGCTAAAGGGATTGAGGGATATGGGGGGGGGAGGGGGGGGGAACTGAGGGATTATTGGGGGGGAAGGGGGGAAAATCAGGATGTTGAATTTGATGCTCAGTCATGATCAAAATGAATCATAAGAAGGCAAATGGGATTTTATCCTTCACTGCGAGAGGGATGGAGTTTAAACACAGCGAGGTTATGTTCCAGCTGTATAAGGTGCTGGTGAGGCCACACCTGGAGTTACTGTGTACAGTTTTGGTCTCCTTACTTGAGAAAGGATAGACTGGCACTGGAGGGGGTGCAGAGGAGATTCACTAGGGTGATTCCGGAGTTGAGAGGGTTGGATTATGAGGAGAGACTGAGTAGACTGGGGCGATACTGACTGGGATTCAGAAGAATGAGGGGAGATCTTATAGAAACATATAAGATGATGAAGGGAATCGATAAGATAGAAGCAGGGAAGTTGTTTCCACTGGGGGGTGAAACTAGAACTAGGGGGCATGGCCTCAAAATAAGGGGGAGCAGATTTAGGACTGAGTTGAGGAGGAACTTCTTCACACAAAGGGTTGGGAATCTGTGGAATTCCCTGTCCAGTTGAGGCTCCCTCACTGAATGTTTTTAAGACAAGGATAGATAGATTTTTGAACAGTAAAGGAATTAAGGGTTATGGTGAGCGGGTGGGTAAGTGGAGCTGAGTCCAGGAAAAGATCAGCCACGATCTTATTGAATGGGGGCCAGGCTCGAGGGGCTGAATGGGCCACTCCTGCTCCCAGTTCTTCTGGTCTTATGAATGACGGAGCAGGCTCGAGGGGCCAAATGGCCTCCTCCTTCTTCGAGTTCCTCTGTGAATTGGGGAGAATCCGGGATGGTTTACTGCAGAATTGTGGGAAACTCTATCAGGATGTGGTAGAATTCGAAAGAATTGCAGGAGAGCCCTGGGTGAAATTGAAGCAAATTGGTGAGGATTGAGGGGAATTAGAGTGAATGGTGGGGGATTTGAGAAGAATTGGGAGAAGATAAACCCTGGTTTGGAGGGTGGGTTTTATGAGGAAAGGTTGAGGGAGCTGGGGCTTTTCTCTTTAGAGCGGAGGAGGATGAGAGGCGACTTAATAGAGGTTTATAAGATGATGAGAGGGATAGATAGAGTGGACGTGCAGAGACTATTTCCTCAGGTGGATGTAGCTGTTACTAGGGGGCATAACTATAAGGTTGATGGTGGGAGATATAGGAGGGATGTCCGAGGTAGATTCTTCACTCAGAGAGTGGTTGGGGTGTGGAATACACTGCCTGCTGTGATAGTGGAGTCGGACACTTTAGGAACTTTCAAGCGGTTATTGGATAGGCACATGGAGCACTCCGGAATGATAGGGAGTGGGATAGACTGATCTTGGGATTGGACACAGCTCAGCACAACATTGAGGGCCGAAGGGCCTGTACTGTTCTGTAATGTTTGATGTTTCTATGCTTACGGTAGAATTGGGAGAAAATTGTGGGGAGAACTTGGGACGAACTCACACCACCTAAAAGTTAGAAATAGAGAATGTGATAATACTGAGCCTTTAGGAAATATAGAATCATAGCATCACGCAGTGTAGAGGAGGCCATTCAGCCCATCAAGTCCGCACTGTCACTTTAGCTCCCTGAAACTCCCATCTAACCCCATTTCCCAGAACTTGGCCCATAGCCCTGAATGTTATGATGCGTTCTGACCATGTGGAGAGGGTTAGAATACAAGAGCAGGGATGGACTTCTGAGGCTGGATAAGGCTCTGGGTCAGACCCCCATGTGGAGGATTGGGAGCAGTTTTGGGTCCCCGTATCTAAGGAAGGATGTGCCGGGACTCAGAAAGGGTCCAGAGGGAGGTTCACAAGGATGATCCCTGGAATGAAGAGCTTGAGGAACAGGTTGAGGACTCTGGGTCTGTCCTCGTTGGGAGTTTAGAAGGATGAGGGGGGGGATCTTATTGAAACTTACAGGATACTGCGAGGCCCTGGATAGAGTGGATGTGGAGAGGATGTTTCCACCAGTAGGAAAAACTGGAACCAGAGAGGGCACAACCTCAGGGTAAAGGGACGGTCCTTTAAAACAGAGATGGGGAGGGATTTCTTCACCCAGAGAGTGGGGGATGTGTGGGACTCTTTGCCCCAGAGGAGGCCGGGTCCCTGAGTGTCTTTAAGACAGAGATAGATCGGTTCCTGATTAATAAGGGGATCAGGGGGAAAAGGCAGGAGAATGGGGGATGGGGAAAATATCAGCCAGGGTTGAATGGGGGAGCAGAGTCGATGGGCCGAGTGGCCTCATTCTGCTCCTGTATCTGATGGTTTTATGGTCTGATGCCAATTTCTCATGCAGGTACTTTTTAAAGGATGTGAGGCATCCCACCTCCACCACCCTCCCAGGCAGAGCATCCCAGACCCTCACCGCCCTCTGGGGAAAAGTTTTCCTCAAATCCTCCCCTGAACCTCCTGCCCCTCACCTTGAACTTCTGTCCCCCCTCGTGAGTGACCCTTCAACTCAGGGGAAAGCTCCTCCTTACCCACCCTGTCCGTGTCCCTCATAACCTTGTACCCCTCGATTAGGTTGCCCCCTCAGTCTTCTCTGCTCCAGTGAAAATAACATAAAAAGTCTCCCAACACCAGGTTAAAGTCCAACAGGTTTATTTGATAGTAAACACCACTAGCTTTCGGAACACTGATCCTTCATCAGGTGAGTGGAAGTTCTCACACAGTCTCTCCACTCACCTGACGAAGGATCAGCGCTCCGAAAGCTAATGGATTTTACTACCAAATAAACCTGTTGGACTTTACCTGGTGTTGTGAGCCTTCTTACTGTGTTTACCCCAGTCCAACACCGACATCTCCACATCCGGAGAAAACAACCCAAGCCTATCCAACCTCTCTTTATAACTTCAATGTTCCATCCCAGGCAGCATCCTGGTGGATCTCCTCTGGACCCCGTCCAGTGCAATCCCATCCTTCCGATAATGTGTCGACCAGAACCGCACACAGTGCTCCAGCTCTGGCTTCACCAAAGTTCGACACAACTTCCATCGTGACCCTGCTGCGTGACCTTTATGCCTCGATTGACCCATATGGCTTTTTCACCACCCGACTAACACACCCTTTGGCCTTCAGAGATCTGCGGACATTCAGGGGGGAGGATCATGCTGGGAGTTGTGTAGAACTTTGATGAGGCCACAGATAGCGTGTGCAGTGGACTAACACGCCAAGGTCCCTTTGGTGAGGCCACAGATAGCGTGTGCAGTGGACTAACACGCCAAGCTCCCTTTGGTGAGGCCACAGATAGCGTGTGCAGTGGACTAACACGCCAAGGTCCCTTTGGTGAGGCCACAGATAGCGTGTGCAGTGGACTAACACGCCAAGGTCCCTTTGGTGAGGCCACAGATAGCGTGTGCAGTGGACTAACACGCCAAGCTCCCTTTGGTGAGGCCACAGATAGCGTGTGCAGTGGACTAACACGCCAAGCTCCCTTTGGTGAGGCCACAGATAGCGTGTGCAGTGGACTAACACGCCAAGCTCCCTTTGGTGAGGCCACAGATAGCGTGTGCAGTGGACTAACACGCCAAGGTCCCTTTGGTGAGGCCACAGATAGCGTGTGCAGTGGACTAACACACCAAGATAGCGTGTGCAGTGGACTAACACACCAAGATAGCGTGTGCAGTGGACTAACATGCCAAGCTCCCTTTGGTGAGGCCACAGATACCGTGTGCAGTGGACTAACACACCAAGATAGCGTGTGCAGTGGACTAACACGCCAAGGTCCCTTTGGTGAGGCCACAGATAGCGTGTGCAGTGGACTAACATGCCAAGGTCCCTTTGGTAAGGCCACAGATAGCGTGTGCAATGGACTAACACGCCAAGGTCCCTTTGGTAAGGCCACAGATAGCGTGTGCAGTGGACTAACACGCCAAGGTCCTTTTGGTGAGGCCACAGATACCGTGTGCAGTGGACTAACACGCCAAGATACCGTGTGCAGTGGACTAACACGCCAAGGTCCCTTTGGTGGGGCCACAGATACCGTGTGCAGTGGACTAACACGCCAAGATAGCGTGTGCAGTGGGCTAACACTCCAAGGTCCCTTTGGTGAGGCCACAGATACCGTGTGCAGTGGACTAACACACCAAGATAGCGTGTGCAGTGGACTAACATGCCAAGATAGCGTGTGCAGTGGACTAACACGCCAAGATAGCGTGTGCAGTGGGCTAACACGCCAAGATACCATGTGCAGTGGGCTAACACGCCAAGGTCCCTTTGGTGAGGCCACAGATACCGTGTGCAGTGGACTAACACACCAAGATAGCGTGTGCAGTGGACTAACACGCCAAGATAGCGTGTGCAGTGGACTAACACGCCAAGATAGCATGTGCAGTGGACTAACATGCCAAGATAGCGTGTGCAGTGGACTAACACACCAAGATAGCGTGTGCAGTGGACTAACACGCCAAGATAGCGTGTGCAGTGGGCTAACACGCCAAGGTCCCTTTGTTGCACAGAATTTCATCGAATCATAGAAACCCTACAGAACAGAAAGAGGCCATTCAGCCCATCGAGTCTACACCAACCACAATCCCACCCAGACCCCACCCCCCCGTATCCCTACACATTTACCCACTAACCCCTCTGACCTGCATTTCGAAGGGGCAATTTTATCTTGGCCAATGCACCCTAACCCGCACATCTTTGGACTGTGGGAGGGGCCCGGGGCACCTCGAGGTAACCCATGCAGTGACCTATCATTCACTGAGTATTTCCTTGTCAAATTACTCCTTCCGAAGTGTATCGCCTCACACTTTTCCGGATTAAATTCCATCTGCCGCTTTATCCACCCTTCCTCCCGTTCTGTCTATATCGTCCTGTAGCCCAGGACACTCTGACTCACTGTTAACCACCCGACCAATCTCTGTCTCATCCACAAACTCACTAATCCTATCCCCCACATCGTCATCAATCTTGTTATTTATGAATTTGACGAACCATCAACTTAGAACAAGGAAAATTCCAGCACAGGAACAGGCCCTTCGGCCCCTCCAATCCTGCACTGACCATGCTGCCCCCCCGACTGAACTAAACCCCCTACCCTTCCGGGGACCGTATCCCTCTATTCCCATCCTATTCATGGATTTGTCCGGACGCCCCTTAAAACTCACTATCGTATCCGCTTCCACTCCCTCCCCCCGGCAGCGAGTTCCAGGCACCCACCCCCCCTCTGTGTAAAAAATCTGCCTCGTACATCTCCTTTAAACCTTGCCCCTCGCACCTTAAACCTGTCCCCCCCCCCCCCCCAGTTATTGACTCTTCCACCCTGGGGGGAAAAAGCTTCTGACTATCCACTCTGTCCCTCATCATCTTGTAGACTTCTATCAGGTCTCCCCCTCAACCTCCAGTGAGAACAAACCAAGTTTCTCCAACCTCTCCTCATAGCTAATGCCCTCCATACCAGGGGCAACATCCTGGTAAATCTTTTCTGTCCCCTCTCCAAAGCCTCCCCATCCTTCTGGTAGTGTGGGTGACCCAGAATTGAACTCTATATTCCAAGTGCGGCCTCACTAAGGTTCTATAAAGCTGCAACATGACTTGCCAATTTTTAAACTGTGCCCCCGGCCGATGAAGGCAAGCATGCCGTATGCCTTCATTAGTAAGTGTGTGGAAAACTCTGTGCCAAAGAAACAAATCTGTGTGTTCCCCAAGTGGAAACCATGGATGAACAGGGATATCCAATGCTTGCCGAAGTCCAGGTCTGAGGTGTTCAGGTTCATGACTCTGATCTATACAAGAAAACCAGATACGGTCTAAGGAGATCCATCAAAGATTCCAAAAGACAGTGCCAGGCCGAACTGGAGTCCCAGGCTAGCCACACCAAATCCCCGCTGATTATGGCAAGGTCTGCAAGACGTAAAAGGCGACAGGGGTGGCACGATAGCACAGTGTGTTAGCACTGCTGCCTCACAGCGCCAGGGACCCGGGTTCGATTCCCGGCTCAGCGCACAGTGGGTTAGCGCTGCTGCCTCACAGCGCCAGGGACCCGGGTTCGATTCCCGGCTCAGCGCACAGTGGGTTAGAGCTGCTGCCTCACAGCGCCAGGGACCCGGGTTCGATTCCCGGCTCAGCGCACAGTGGGTTAGCGTTGCTGCCTCACAGCGCCAGGGACCCGGGTTCGATTCCCGGCTCAGCGCACAGTGGGTTAGCGCTGCTGCCTCACAGCGCCAGGGACCCGGGTTCGATTCCCGGCTCAGCGCACAGTGGGTTAGCGCTGCTACCTCACAGCGCCAGGGACCCGGGTTCGATTCCCGGCTCAGCGCACAGTGGGTTAGCGCTGCTACCTCACAGTGCCAGGGACCCGGGTTCGATTCCCGGCTCAGCGCACAGTGGGTTAGC
Organism: Carcharhinus amblyrhynchos; assembly: GCF_965287045.1. Lineage (NCBI taxonomy): Eukaryota > Metazoa > Chordata > Chondrichthyes > Carcharhiniformes > Carcharhinidae > Carcharhinus > Carcharhinus amblyrhynchos. The sequence goes on from NW_027650790.1 coordinate 7,072, forward strand.
GCTGCTGCCTCACGGCGCCAGGGACCCGGGTTCGATTCCCGGCTCAGCGCACAGTGGGTTGGCGCTGCTACCTCGCAGCGCCAGGGACCCGGGTTCGATTCCCGGCTCAGATCCCTGTCTGTGCAGAGCCTGCACCTTCTCCCCATGTCTGCGTGGGTTTCCTCCGGGTGCTCCGGTCTCCTCCCACAGTCCAAAGATGAGTGGATTAAGTTGATTGGCCGTGATAAATTGCCCCATAGCGTCTTGGGGATTAGCTGGATAAATATGAGGGGGGTTACAGGAAGAGGGTTTGAGTGGGATTATGGTGGTGGAGACTCGATGGGCTGTCGGATTCTATGAAGATGAAGACATGTAAAAATCACCAGCTCCAATGCACCCCTTCTCCCTGATGGGGTCAATGCATTCTACACCCGCTTTGAGCAAGAGCTCAGTGAGAGCATGCCCTCCACCCTGGAAGCCCTGGATGAACCTGTATCTCGGTGGGGGGGTGGGGGGGGGAGGTGGCGGGGGGGGGGGGGGGGGGGGGGGGGAGGTGGCGGGGGGGTGTTGGGGTTGGGGGGGGGGGGAGGTGGCGGGGGGGTGTTGGGGTTGGGGGGGGGGGGAGGTGGCGGGGGGGTGTTGGGGTTGGGGGGGGGGGGAGGTGGCGGGGGGGTGTTGGGGTTGGGGGGGGGTCACCATTACAGATTCAGAGCAGCTTCCTCGTAGACAGCCCACGGAAAGCGATTGGCCCGGACGGGGTACCCGGACTTGAACTCAGATCCTGTGCGGATCAGCTGGCGGTGGGGGGTGTTCACAGATATCTTCAACCTCTCTGTACAACAACCGGTGATCCCTATCTGCTTCAAGAAGATGATCGTCATTCCTGTACCGAAGAAAATCCAAGCAGTGTGGCCTTAATGACTGTCGGCCGGTGGCTCTGACATCCATCATTATCAAATGCTTCGAAAGGTTAGTCACGACACGAATTAATTCCAGTCTCCGGATGACCTGGATCCGCTACAGTTCACCTACTGCTGCAACAGGTCCACAGCAGACACCATCTCCCTGTCTCTGCACTCAGCCCTGGAACACCCAGATAACAAGGACACCTATGTCAGACTCCTATTTATTGACCACAGCTCAGTCTCCAACACCATTATTCCCCAGAAACTCATCTCTAAACCCCGTGGCCTGGGCCTCGGCTCCTCCCTCTGCGACTGGATCCTGAACTTCCGAACTCACAGACCACAATCAGTAAGGATCGGCAACAACAGCTCCTCCAAGATCATCCTCAACACCAGTGTCCCACAAGGCTGTGTTCTCAGCCCCCTACTATACTCCTTATAAACCCCTAACTGTGCGGCCAAATTCCCCTCCAACTCGATTTTCAAGTTTGCTGATGACCCCACTGTAGTGGGTTGGATCTCAAACAATGATGAGACAGAGAACAGGAATGAGACGGAGAATCTGGTGAACTGGTGCGGTGACAATAATCTCTCCCTCAGTGTCAACAAAACGAAGGAGACTGTCATAGACTTCAGGAAGCGTAAAGGAGAACATGTCCCTGTCTACATCAACGGGGATGGAGTAGAAAGGATCAACAGCGTCAAGTTTTTAGGTGTCCAGATCACCAACAACCTGTCCTGGTCCCCCCCACGCCGACACTATAGTTAAGAAAGCCCCACCAACGCCTCTACTTTCTCAGAAGACTGAGGAAATTTGGCATGTCCGCTATGGACTCTCCCCAACTTTTACAGATGCCCCATAGAAAGCATTCTTTCTGGTTGGATCACAGCTCGGTCTGGGCTCCTGCTCTGCCCAAGACCGCAAGGAACTACAAAAGGGTGGTGAATGTAGCCCCCAATCCATCACACAAACCAGCCCCCCATCCATTGACTCTGTCTACACTTCCCGCTGCCTCGGGGAAAAGCAGCCGGTATAATTAAGGACCCCCCCCCCACACACCCCGGACATTCTCTCTTCCACCTTCTTCCGTCGGGAAAAAGGTACAAAAGTCTGAGGTCCCGTACCGACCGACTCAAGAACAGCTTCTTCCCTGCTGCTGTCAGACTTTTGAATGGACCTACCTCGCATTAAGCTGATCTTTCTCTACACCCTCGCTGTGACTGTAACACTATATTCTGCACCCTCTCCTTTCCTTCTCTATGAACGGTATACTTTGTCTGTATAGTGCACAAGAAACAATGTTTTTCACTGTATGTTAATGTGACAAAAATAAATCAAATCAAAATTAATCCCTTCTGTGTGTCCTGTTCCATATCCCTCTACTTCTTGCACATTCATGTGTTTCTCTAAAAGCTCCTTACACCCCTATCATATCCGCCTTGACCACCACCCCTGGCTGTGCATTCCACTCTGTGTGTAAAAATCTTCACATCTCCTGTAAACTTTCCTCTCTCACCGTAACCACATGTCCTCAAGTATTAGATTCACAGAGAGGTTTACAGCAGGGAAACAGGCCCTTCGGCCCAACCTGTCCATGCCGCCCTTTTTTTTTAACCCCTAAGCTAATCCCAATTGCCCACATTTGTCCCATATCCCTCTATACCCATCGTACCCATGGAACTGTCTAAACGCTTTTTAAAAGATAAAATTGTACCCACCTCTACTACTGCCTCTGGCAGCTCGTTCCAGACACTCACCACCCTCTGGGTGAAAAAATTGCCCCTCTGGACCCTTTTGTATCTCTCCCCTCTCACCTTAAACCTCTGCCCTCTGGTTTTAGACTCCCCTACCTTTGGGGAAAAGATATTGACTATCTCGCTGATCTGTGCCCCTCATTATTTTATAGACCTCTATAAGATCACCCCTCAGCCTCCTACGCTCCAGAGAAAAAAGTCCCAGTCTATCCAGCCTCTCCTTATAACTCAATCCATCAAGTCCCGGTAGCATCTGAGTAAATCTTTTCTGCACTCTTTCTAGTTTAATAATATCCTTTCTATAATAGGGTGACCAGAACTGTACACAGTATTCCAAGTGTGGCCTTACCAATGTCTTGTACAACTTCAACAAGACGTCCCAACTCCTGTATTCAATGTTCTGACCGATGAAACCAAGCATGCCGAATGCCTTCTTCACCACTCTGTCCACCTGTGACTCCACTTTCAAGGAGCTATGAACCTGTACCCCGAGATCTCTTTGTTCTGTAACTCTCCCCAACGCCCTACCATTAACTGAGTAAGTCCTGCCCTGGTTCAATCAACCAAAATACATCACTTCGCATTTATCTAAATTAAACTCCATCTGCCATTGGTCAGCCCACTGGCCCAGTTGATCAAGATCCCGTTATAATTGGAGATAACTTTCTTCACTGTCCACTGTGCCACCAATCTTGGTGTCATCTGTAAACTTACTAACCGTGTCCCCTATATTCTCACCCAAATCATTAATAGAAATGATAAATAACAGTGGGCCCAGCACTGATCCCTGAGGCTGGTCACAGGCCTCCAGTTTGAAAAACAACCCTCTACAACCACCCTCTGGCTTCTGTCAACAACTCTGACAACACCAGGTTTAAGTCCAACCGATTTATTTGATAGTAAACTCACAAGCTTTTGAGATTCCCCTCTTCGTCAGATGAATGGAGAGTTCTGGCCTCAGAGAGTTCTGAACTCTCCATTCACCTGACGAAGAAGGAAACCTCGAAAGCTAGTGAATTTACTATCAAATACATTGGTTGGACTTAAACCTGGTGTTGTCAGACTTCTTACTGTGTCTACCCCAGTCCAACACCGGCATCTCCACATTCTGTCAAGAAGCCTATTTTGTATCCAATTAGATACCTCACCCTGGATCCCCTGAGATTTAACCTTATGCAACAACCTACCATGTGGTTCCTTATCAATCCTAAGTCAGTTAAGATTATATTCACTGGAGTTTAGAAGAGTGAGAGGGGATCTGATAGAAACGTATAAAATTCTAACAGGGTTAGACAGGGTAGATTCAGAAAGAATGTTCCCGATGGTGGGGGAGTCCAGAACTAGGGATCATAGTTTGAGGATTTATTCCCACTTGGAAATAAGGGGACGTATTAGTGAGAGGCAACATGGTTTTGTGAAGGGGGAGGTCGTGTCTCACAAACTTGATTGAGTTTTACGAGGAAGTGATGAAGATGATTGATGAGGGTAGGGCAGTGGATGTTGTCTACATGGATTTCAGTAAGGCCTTTGACAAGGTCCCTCATGGCAGACTGGTGCAGAAGGTGAAGTCGCATGGGATCAGAGGTGAGCTGGCAAGGTGGATATAAAACTGGCTCAGTCAGAGAAGACAGAGGGTAGCAGTGGGAGGGTGTGTTTCTGAATGGAGGGCTGTGAGAAGTGGTGTTCCTCAGGGATCAGTGCTGGGACCTTTGCTGTTTGTAATATATATAAATGATTTGGAGGAAAATGTAACTGATTTGATTAGTAAGTTTGCTGACGACACAAAGGTTGGTGGATTTGTGGATAGCGATGAGGACCATCAGAGGATACAGCAGGATATAGATCAGTTGGAGACTTGGGCAGAGAGACGGCAGATGGAGTTTAATCCGGACAAATGTGAGGTGATGCATTTTGGAAGGTCTGATACAGATAGGAAATATACAGTAAATGGCAGAACCCTTAAGAGTGTTGATAGGCAGAGGGATCTGGGTGTACAGGTACACAGAGTATTGATAGGCAGAGGGATCTGGGTGTACAGGTACACAGAGTATTGATAGGCAGAGGGATCTGGGTGTACAGATACACAGAGTATTGATAGGCAGAGGGATCTGGGTGTACAGGTACACAGGTCACTGAAAGTGGCAATGCAGGTGAAGAAGGTAGTCAAGAAGGTATACGGCATGCTTGCCTTCATCGGCCGGGGCACTGAGTTTAAAAATTGGCAAGATTTACAAGGATGTTGCCTGGATTGGGAGGCATGCCTTATGAAGTTAGGTTGAGGGAGCTGGGACTCTTCTCCCTGGAGAGACGAAGGTTGAGAGGCGACCTGATAGAGGTTTATAAAATGTTGAGAGGAATAGATAGGGTGGATTCTCAGAGGCTATTTCCCAGGGCTGAAATGGTCACTACGAGAGGACACAGGTTTAAGGTGCTGGGGAGCAGGTACAGAGGAGATGTCAGGGGTAAGTTTTTCACTCAGAGGGTGGTGAGTGAGTGGAATCGGCTGCCGTCGGTGGTGGTAGAGGCGAACTCGCTGGGGTCTTTTAAGAGACTTCTGGATGAGTACATGGGATTTAATGGGATTGAGGGTTATAGATAGGCCTGGTAGGTAAGGATAGGATCGGCACAACTTGTGGGCCGAAGGGCCTGTTTGTGCTGTAGTTTTTCTGTGTTAACATAAGAACATAAGAAATAGGAGCAGGAGTCGGCCATCTAGCCCCTCGTGCCTGCCCCGCCATTCAATAAGATCATGGCTGATCTGTCGTGACTCAGTTCCACTTTCCCGCTTTCTCCCCATAACCCTTAATCCCCTCTCTTATCAAAAACCCATCAACCCGCGTCTTAAAAATACATAGCGAGGCAGCCTCCACCACTTCAACGGGCAGAGAATTCCAGAGACTTACCACCCTCTGAGTGAAGAAGTTCCTCCTCAACTCCGGGGGAAGGGAGGGATCGAGGGATATGGGGGGAAGGGAGGGATCGAGGGATATGGGGGGAAGAGAGGGATCGAGGGATATGGGGGGAAGGGAGGGATCGAGGGATATGGGGGAAGAGAAGGATCGAGGGATATGGGGGGAAGGGAGGGATCGAGGGATATGGGGGGGAAGGGAGGGATGGAGGGATATGGGGGAAGGGAGGGATGGAGGGATATGGGGGGAAGGGAGGGATCGAGGGGTATGGGGGGAAGGGAGGGATGGAGGGATATGGGGGAAGGGAGGGATGGAGGGATATGGGGGGAAGGGAGGGATCGAGGGGTATGGGGGGAAGGGAGGGATGGAGGGATATGGGGGAAGGGAGGGATCGAGGGATATGGGGGAAGGGAGGGATCGAGGGGCATGGGGGGAAGGGAGGGATCGAGGGATATGGGGGAAGGGAGGGATGGAGGGATATGGGGGAAGGGAGGGATCGAGGGATATGGGGGGAAGGGAGGGATGGAGGGATATGGGAGAAGGGAGGGATGGAGGGATATGGGGGAAGGGAGGGATGGAGGGTTATGGGGGAAGGGAGGGATGGAGGGATATGGGGGAAGGGAGGGATGGAGGGATATGGGGGAAGGGAGGGATGGAGGGATATGGGGGCGGGGGGAAGGGGGGGCTATCAGGATATTGAATTTGATGGTCAGCCATGATCGGAATGAATGGGGGAGCAGGCTGGAAGGGCTGGATGGCCTCCTCCTGTTCCTCATTCCGATGTTTCTGTGTCTCCTCAGTTCTCGTGGTGGGTTGTGCTCTGAAATCCAGTCCACATTTTCCAAAAGACTCTTTCACAAAGACTCCTTCCTGCCGGACTAATATCATGACTCACATTTCCACACCATGACTAAGCATCAAATGCAGGCCAGAATTTTACACCAACCTCCTCCATGGAATGCCTTTGTATGATAGACTTCCCCACAAGGAGATGTAGCTGCATTCACCAGCTGTGGAATGGAGTATAAGGGTGTGGAGATAATGTTCCAGTTATCCAGGGAATTATAAGGGTGTGGAGATAATGTTCCAGTTATCCAGGGAATTATAAGGGTGTGGAGATAATGTTCCAGTTATCCAGGGAATTATAAGGGTGTGGAGATAATGTTCCAGTTATCCAGGGAATTATAAGGGTGTGGAGATAATGTTCCAGTTATCCAGGGAATTATAAGGGTGTGGAGATAATGTTCCAGTTATCCAGGGAATTATAAGGGTGTGAAGATAATGTTCCAGTTATCCAGGGAATTATAAGGGTGTGGAGATAATGTTCCAGTTACACAGGGAATTATAAGGGTGTGGAGATAATGTTCCAGTTATACGGGGAATTATAAGGGTGTGGAGATAATGTTCCAGTTATCCAGGGAATTATAAGGGTGTGGAGATAATGTTCCAGTTATCCAGGGAATTATAAGGGTGTGGAGATAATGTTCCAGTTATACGGGGAATTATAAGGGTGTGGAGATAATGTTCCAGTTATACGGGGAATTATAAGGGTGTGGAGATAATGTTCCAGTTATACGGGGAATTATACGGGTGTGGAGATAATGTTCCAGTTATCCAGGGAATTATAAGGGTGTGGAGATAATGTTCCAGTTATCCAGGGAATTATACGGGTGTGGAGATAATGTTCCAGTTATCCAGGAAATTATAAGGGTGTGGAGATAATGTTCCAGTTATCCAGGGAATTATAAGGGTGTGGAGATAATGTTCCAGTTATACGGGGAATTATAAGGGTGTGGAGATAATGTTCCAGTTATACGGGGAATTATAAGGGTGTGGAGATAATGTTCCAGTTATACGGGGAATTATACGGGTGTGGAGATAATGTTCCAGTTATCCAGGGAATTATAAGGGTGTGGAGATAATGTTCCAGTTATCCAGGGAATTATACGGGTGTGGAGATAATGTTCCAGTTATCCAGGGAATTATACGGGTGTGGAGATAATGTTCCAGTTATACGGGGAATTATACGGGTGTGGAGATAATGTTCCAGTTATCCAGGGAATTATAAGGGTGTGGAGATAATGTTCCAGTTGTACAGGGAATTATAAGGCCACAGCTGGGATACTGCCTCAGTACTCAATGCTGACAACTGCCAGTTTCCAGATGCAATTTTACAACTCATCCGCTTTATCCTGGACCACAATGTCTTCACCTTCAACAACCAGTTTTTCATCCAGACAATATGCCAACATCTTCATGCACAGGTTCGAACAAGACTTCTTCACTGCACAGAATCTTCAACCGATGCTGTACACTAGATACATCGATGACATTTTCTTCCTTTGGCCTCATGGTGAACAATCACTGAAACAACTATATGATGATATCAACAAATTCCACCCCACCATCAGACTCACCATGGACTATTCCCCAGAATCAGTTGCATTCTTGGACACACACATCTCCATTAAGGACGGTCACCTCAGCACCTCACTGTACCGCAAGCCCACAGACAATCTCACAATGCTCCACTTCTCCAGTTTCCACCCTAAACATGTTAAAGAAGCCATTCCCTATGGACAAGCCCTCCGTATACACAGGATTTGCTCAGATGAGGAGGATCGTGACAGACACCTCCAGACCCTGAAAGATGCCCTCGTAAGAACAGGATATGGTGCTCGACTCATAGATCGGCAGTTCCGATGCGCCACAGCGAAAAACCGCACCGATCTCCTCAGAAGGCAAACACAGGACACAGTGGACAGAGTACCCTTCGTCGTCCAGTACTTCCCCGGAGCGAAGAAGCTACGACATCTTCTCCGGAGTCTTCAACATATCATTGATGAAGACGAACATCTCGCCAGGGCCATCCCCACACCCCCACTTCTTGCTTTCAGACAACCACACAACCTCAAACAGACCATTGTTCGCAGCAAACTACCCAGCCTTCAGGAGAACAGTGACCACAATACCACACAACCCTGGCACAGCAACCTCTGCAAGACATGCTGGATCATCGACATGGATACCATCATCACACGTGAGAATACCATCCACCAGGTACATGGTAAATACTCTTGCAACTCGGCCAACATTGTCTACCTGATACATTGCAGGAAAGGATGTCCTGAAGCATGGTACATTGGGGAGACCATGGAGACACTACGACAACGGATGAATGAACATCGCTCGACAATCACCAGGCAAGACTGTTCCCTTCCTGTTGGCGAACACTTCAGTGGTCACGGGCATTCAGCCTCTGACCTTCGGGTAAGCATTCTCCAAGGTGGCCTTCACAACACACGACAGCGCAGAGTCGCTGAACAGAGACTGATAGCCAAGTTCCGCACACATGGGGACGGTCTCAACAGGGATCTTGGGTTCATGTCACACTATCTGTAACCCCCCCATGACTTGCCTGGGTTTGCAAAATCTCACTAACTGTCCCTGTCTGGAGACAATACACATCTCTTTAACCTGTGATCAGTGCTCCTTCCGCTCACATTGTCGGCCACTTTAGGACTTGAACAGCAGGTTAGGTGTAAAGATTCGCATTCTAATCAGTAATCTGTAAACTATCTGTGCTTTATATGCTCTGTCTGAGGCCAGAACTCTCCATTCACCTGACGAAGAGGGAAACCTCAAGCTTGTGAGTTTACTATCAAATAAATCAGTTGGACTAAAACCTGGTGTTGTCAGACTTTTCACTGTGTTTATCCCAGTCCAACGCCGACATATCCATATCATGACTACAGTTCAGGTTGCCAATGTCCCCTCACCTCAGTTCTAAAAGGTTTATCCCTTATCCTCAAACTCTGACCCCTAGTTCTGGACTCCCCCACCATCGGGAAGATTCTTTCTGAATCTATCCTGTCTAACCCTGTTAGAATTTGATAAGTTTCGATCAGATCCCCTCTCACTCTTCTAAACTCCAGTGAATATAATCCTAACCCACTCAGTCTCTCCTCATATGACAGACCTGCCATCCCAGGAATCAGCCTGGTAAACCCTCACTATAGCAAGGACATCCTTCCTCAGATAAGGAGACCAGGGCAGTACAGTGGCACGTGGTTAGCTCTGCTACCTCACAGCGCCAGGGACCCGGGTTCGATTCCCAGCTCAGGTCACTGTCTGTGCGGAGTCTGCACGTTCTCCCCATGTCTGCGTGGGTTTCCTCCGGGCGCTCCGGTTTCAATAAACAAAAACAGCCCAACGAGCCCACGCCGCCATTTTAACATTACCAGTCCCCCCCCCTCCCCCCATGACCCTTATCTATTGTTTATGGTATTCCACATTGAGGGAGAACTAATTTAGGGACAATTTATTACCTCCAATCAGCCTAACAGCACATCTTTGGGGTGTGGGAGGAAACCGGAGCACCCGGAGGAAACCCATGCAAGCACGGGGAGAATGCGCAAACTCCCACAGACACCGGCCCAAATCCATGTGTCTGCACAGCAATCAGTGATAGTCACTGAGCTGTCGTGGTGCCCATCAGCTGGTCCAGTTTAAGCACACACTAACGACATGAAGCACTAGGCTATTCTCGAACATCCAAGAGCAGCCCCAGTACGACCCATCGCGGGTACGTCCCTCGTTGGATAACAAGGCAGACAGAATCGCCTGTGGATTAAAAGAGAAGAACATCAATAACATGCACATCCTTATACACACATCCGAGGGAATCCCCAGAAGCTCAAAAGTAAAACAAGTGAGCCAGAAAATATGTTGGAAGGTCCATAGGAATCAATTGATTCCCAGGGATGTCCCAAGGCTCCTGAACCTTATTTAAAACAATCTCCTATATCCCTCCATCTCCATCCCGCTCATGTGCCTGTCTAAATAACTCTTAAACAACTCCAGCGTGCCTGTCTCCACCACCTTACTTGGCAGAGCATTCCATACCCCCACTACCCTCTAATATCTGTGTTATACCTCTTCCCCCTCACCCTAAACCCTTGGCCCCTCGTACTGTGCGTTTCTAACATGGGAAATAGCTTACCACTGTTTATCTATACCCTTCATAATCTTATATATCTCTATTAGATCTCCCTCAGTCAGCATCTTTCAAGGGAAAACAGCCCCAATTTGCTCAATCTTTCCTCATACCCCAGTCCTTCCATACCAGGCAACATCCTGGTAAACCTCCTCTGCACTCTGTCCAGAGTCTCCACGTCCTTCCGGTAGTAAGGCGACCAGAACTGGACGCAGTACTCTAAATGTGGTCTAACCAACGTTCTGTACAACTGCAACATTAGACTCCAGCTCTTATATTCTATACCTCTTCCTATAAAGGCTAACATACCATAGGCTTTCTTCACCACACTCTCCACTTGCACTGCCGCCTTCAAAGGCTTGTGCACTTGCACCCCCAGGCCTCGCTGCGATTCTATACTCCTTACGGGCTCATCCTTTATCATATAACTCCCCCCTACATTATTCCGGCCAAAATGCATCACCTCACATTTATCCGGATTAAACTCCATTTGCCATGTATCTGCACAATATACCAGCCTATCAATATCCCGCTGTATTGCCAGGCACTGCTCCTCACTGCCCGCCAATCCAGCCACCTTAGTGTCATCAGCAAATTTGCTGATCACACCACCTACTCCCTCTTCCAAATCATTTATATACACTACAAAGAGAAGAGGTCCCAGTACTGAGCCCTGCGGCACACCACTAGTGACAGACCTCCAGCTAGAAAAGGACCCCTCCACTACTACTCTCTGACTCCTCTTTGCAAGCCAGTTCTCTACCCATCTAGATACCTGACCACATATCCCATGAGCTTTAATCTTCTGTACCAACCTACCATGAGGGACTTTGTCAAACGCCTTACTGAAATCCATATAGACGACATCAACGGCTCGTCCTTCGTCAACCATTTTTGTCACCTCCTCAAAGAATTCTACCAGACTCGTAAGGCAAGACTGCCCCTTTACAAAGCCATGCTGCGTATCCTTAATGAGATCACAACGCTCTAAGTGCGCATACATCCTATCCCTAAGAATCCTCTCCATCAACTTGCCTACCACTGATGTCAAACTCACTGGCCTATAGTTACCAGGGTTATCCCTCCTACCCTTTTTAAACAACGGTACCACGTTCGCTATCCTCCAGTCCTCTGGGACCTCACCTGTGTCCAAAGAAGAGACAAAGATTTGCATCAGAAGCCCAGCAATTTCATCTCTTGCCTCCCTATGCAGCCTAGGATAAATGCCATCGGGCCCTGGAGATTTATCAGTTTTAATGCTACCTAAAAGCCCTAACACTTCCTCCCTCGTAATGGATAGTTCCTTCAGTTGGTCTACAGCTCCCTCAAAGACCTTACAAGACACCAAGCCCCCCTCCTTCGTGAATACCGACGCAAAGTATTCATTCAGGATCTCCCCCATTTCCTCGGACTCTAAGCACAATTCCCCTCCTCTGTCCCTGAGGGGACTGATTTTACCCCTAGCCACCCTTTTGTTCCTAAGATAGGAGTAAAACGCCTTTGGATTCTCCTTAACCCTACCTGCCAAAGCCATCTCATGCCCCCTCTTTGCTCTCCTAACTCCCCTTTTGAGATCCCTCCTACTCTCTCTGTATTCCTCCAACGCTCTCTCCGTTCCCAGCTGCTTAGACCTGACATACGCCTCTCATTTCTTCCTAACCAGGTCTTCTATATCTCTAGTAATCCACGGTTCCCTAATCCTACCTTTCCCATCCTTTCTCCTAACCGGCACATGCCTTTCCTGCACCCATTGCAGTTTTCCCTTGAAAGACTCCCACATGCCTAACGTGGACTTGCCTTCCAACAGCCTATCCCAGTCTGTATCCCTAAGCTCCTGCCTAATCCGGCTGTATCTAGCCTTCCCCCAATTTAGCACCCTCCCCTTAGGACAGCTCTCATCTTTTTCCATTCGTACCCTAAAGTAGACGGAGTTGTGGTCACTATTAGCCACATGTTCGCCTACTGCAACCTCAACCACCTAACCCGGCTCATTTCCCAGAACTAAATCCAGTATAGCCCCCTCTCTAGTCGGGCTATCTACATACTGCTCCAAGGACCCTTCCAATACACATCTTACAAATTCCTCCCTGTCCGAACCCCCAGCTCTAGGCACCTTCCAATCCACCCCAAGGAGATTAAAATCTCCCACTACAACAACCCTGTTCTTCCTACATTTATCCAAAATGTCTCTACATATACCCTCTTCCACTGTCCGCGGGCTATCGGGCGGCCTGTAGTACACCCCTAGCATAGTAATGGCCCCCTTCCTATTCCTCAACTCCACCCACAGAGACTCAATTCCTAAGCCCTCCATGTTATCCTCCCTCTGCACCGCTGTGATCTGCTCCCTAACTAACAGCGCCACTCCCACAGTCTGAAAGATGCGCAGGTTAGGGTGGATTGTAAGAAGTCTGACAACACCAGGTTAAAGTCCAACAGTTTTATTTGATAGTAAACCCACAAGCTTTCAGGATTTGCCCCTTTGTCAGGTGAGTGGAGAGTCCTGGTCTCAAACAAAGACACACGCAGTTTACAGATTACTGATTAGAATGTGAATCTTTACACCTAACCTGCTATTCAAGTCTTAAAGGTACAGACAGTGTGAGTGGGGAGAGGGTTAAGCACAGGTTAAAGAGATGTGTATTGTCTCCAGACAGGGACAGTTAGTGAGATTTTACAAACCCAGGCAAGTCACGGGGGTTACAGATAGTGTGACATGAACCCAAGGCTCCGGGTGAGGCCGTCCTCATGTGTGTGCGGAACTTGGCTATCAGTCTCTGCTCAGCGACTCTGCGCTGTCGTGTGTCGTGAAGGCCGCCTTGGAGAACGTTTACCCGAAGGTCAGAGGCTGAATGCCCGTGACCACTGAAGTGTTCGCCAACAGGAAGGGAACAGTCTTGCCTGGTGATTGTCGATTGGCCATGCTAAATTCTCCCTCAGTGTACCCAAACAGGCTCTGGATTGGATTTGATTTATTATTGTCACATGTGTTAACACACAGTGAAAAGTATTGTTTCTTGTGCACTATAAAAAGCATACCATTCATAGAGAAGGAAAGGAGAGGGTGCAGAATGTAGTGTTACAGTCACAGCGAGGGTGTAGAGAAAGATCAGCTTAATGCGAGGTAGGTCCATTCAAAAGTCTGACAGCAGCAGGGAAGAAGCTGTTCTTGAGTCGGTCGGTACGGGACCTCAGACTTTTGTATCTTTTTCCTGACGGAAGAAGGTGGAAGAGAGAATGTCCGGGGTGTGTGTGGGGTGGGGGGGGGTCCTTAATTATCCCGGCTGCTTTTCCCCGAGGCAGCGGGAAGTGTAGACAGAGTCAATGGATGGGAGGCTGGTTTGTGTGATGGATTGGGGGCTACATTCACCACCCTTTTGTAGTTCCTTGCGGTCTTGGGCAGAGCAGGATCCCAGACCGAGCTGTGATCCAACCAGAAAGAATGCTTTCTATGGGGCATCTGTAAAAGTTGGGGAGAGTCCGTAGCGGACATGCCAAATTTCCTCAGTCTTCTGAGAAAGTAGAGGCGTTGGTGGGGCTTTCTTAACTATAGTGTCGGCGTGAGGGGGGGACCAGGACAGGTTGTTGGTGATCTGGACACCTAAAAACTTGACACTGTTGATCCTTTCTACTCCATCCCCGTTGATGTAGACAGGGACATGTTCTCCTTTACGCTTCCTGAAGTCTATGACAGTCTCCTTTGTTTTGTTGACACTGAGGGAGAGATTATTGTCACCGCACCAGTTCACCAGATTCTCCGTCTCATTCCTGTTCTCTGTCTCATCATTGTTTGAGATCCGACCCACTACAGTGGGGTCATCAGCAAACTTGAGAATCGAGTTGGAGGGGAATTTGGCCGCACAGTTAGGGGTTTATAAGGAGTATAGTAGGGGGCTGAGAACACAGCCTTGTGGGACACTGGTGTTGAGGATGATCTTGGAGGAGCTGTTGTTGCCGATCCTTACTGATTGTGGTCTGTGAGTTCGGAAGTTCAGGATCAGGTCGCAGAGGGAGGAGCCGAGGCCCAGGCCACGGGGTTTGGAGATGAGTTTCTGGGGAATAATGGTGTTGGAGACTGAGCTGTGGTCAATAATTAGGAGTCTGACATAGGTGTCCTTGTTATCTAGTGTGTGGAGTGTGGCAACGAGGAGGTTTTCACAGTAACTTCATTGCAGTGTTAATGTAAGTGTTCTTGCAATACAAACTGTTGTCAAATGGGCGATTTATAAAGCATTCTGGGACAATTGGGCAAGGATTAAAATGACAAGCTTCCACCTCAATGAGAGAGATAAACAGCCACAACCCAGACAGGAGAATACACAGGATAAGGGTCATCTCCAGGATCAAGAGGGATTTTCAAAAAACAAGGAACAAAGAACAATACAGCACAGGAACAGGCCCTTCGGCCCCCTCCAACCCTGCAGCCATCGTCTGATCCAAACTAGACCATCCGTCTGTATCTCTCCATTTGCAGTCTGTCCATGTGACTATCCGGATAAGTCCTGAACAATCCCGGCGTGTCCGCCTCCACCACCCTGATTGGCAGCGCATTCCGGGCCCCCACCCCCCTCTGTGTAAAATACATCCCTCTGATATCTGAGTTATACCTCACCCCCCCTCACCTTGTACCTGTGACCCCCCCCACCTCGTGTCCGTCACCTCCGACCTGGGAAAAAGCTTCCCACTGTTCACCCTATCCATACCCTTCATCATTTTATACACCTCTATCGGGTCTCCTCTCATTCTCCATCTTTCCGGGGAGAACAACCCCAGTTTACCCAATTTCTCCTCATAGCTAATACCCTCCATACCAGGGCAACATCCTGATAAACCTCCTCTGTACTCTCTCCAAAGCCTCCACGTCCTTCTGGTAGTGTGGGCGACTGGAACCAGACCCAGTATTCCAGATGTGGCCTAACCAATGCTCTATACAGCTGTAACATCAGACGCCAATCTTTATACTCTTTCTGGTCAAACTGGGTTATTTACCAGATATAAGGGGAGCTGTAATCCCTTATTTGGGAGGGAGGTGTGAACCCCACGTGCCCCCACCACCTACAGACACGGTCATCGGAGACACATCCAGAGATTGATGTGGCAGCATCCGATTGGACTCCTATCGATCGGGGGATCAAGTGGTGATCGATTGATTGGAAATGGCCAACGGGGCGTGAAGGGTGTGAGACAACCAAGGATCTCTCTGAGCCCACGGACAGGCTACAACACCGGTGACCCTCACCAGCGACGGGGAGAGGCACCACACCCGAGGAGGAGGGTAAGACCAGAGGCAGAGTGTCAGACCTGACCAAAGGAGCAGACGACACGGACAACGGCCGAGACCAACACACAGATAAAGGCCAATATCTGCTTGGGTACTCACCACTCACACAAAGTTAAATCAAGGTCTCATATTAGAGTTGAACTCTCATAACTTATTATCGAACATTCCAGCGCAGTCCAGGCCCTTCGGCCCTCAATGTTGCGCCAACCAGTGGAACCAATCTAATGACCCTCTAACCTAAACTATTCCAATCTTATCCATATGTCTATCCACTGACCATTCGAACACCCTTAAAGTTGGCGAGTCCACAACTGCTGCAGGCAGGGCATTCCACGCCCTTACTACCCTCTGAGTAAAGAACCTACCTCTGACATCCGTCCTATAATTACCACCCCTTAATTTAAAGCTATGTCCCCTCGTGTTAGCCATCACCATCCGAGGTAAAAGGCTCTCACTGTCCACCCTATCCAATCCTTTGATCATCTTGTATGCCTCAATTAGGTCACCTCGTAACCTTCTTCTCTCTAATGAAAATAACCTCAAGTCCCTCAGCCTTTCCTCATAAGACCTTCCCGCCATACCAGGCAACATCCTGGTAAACCTCCTCTGCACCCTTTCCAATGCCTCCACATCCTTCTGGGCGGCACGGTAGCACAGTGGTTAGCACTGCTGCTTCATAGCTCCAGGGTCCTGGGTTCGATTCCCAGCTCGGGTCACTGCCTATGTAGAGTTTGCACATTCTCCTCATGTCTGCATGGGTTTCCTCCGGGTGCTCTGGTTTCCTCCCACAGTCCAAAGATGTGTGGGTTAGGTTGATTGGCCATGCTAAGATATTGTCCGTTAGTATCCAAGGATGTGCAGGTTAGAGGGATTAGTGGGTATAATATCTCGGAATATGGGGGTAGGGCCTGGGTGGGATTGTGTTCGGTTCAGGCTCGTTGGGCCGAAGGGTCTCTTTCTACACTGTAGGCTTCTATGTTCTTATAATGCGGCGACCAGAACTGTACACAATACTCCAAGTGCGGCCACACCAGAGTTTTGTACAGTTGTAACATGACCTCACGGCTCCAAAATTCAATCCCTCTACCAATAAAAGCTAACACACCGTACGCCTTCTTAACAACCTTATCAACCTGGGTGCCAACTTTCAGGGATCTATGCACATGTACCCCGAGATCTCTCTGCTCGTCGACACTACCAAGAGTCCTTCCATTAGCCCAATATTCTGTACTCCTGTTACTACTATTGTTGGTTGGGTGGGTGATTATTGATTGTGTGTCTTAAATAAATATTGGTTGTGCTAACAAGACGTCTACTCGTAGTTATTTGTCCACCTTATAAGGCTTAAAATAGACTGTGTGGCAGGCACAATGTAACAACTAAACCTTAAAAAAAAATCTGTACACAATACTCCAGGTGTGGCTTCACCAACGCCCTGTACAATTACAGTAAAACATTCCTATCCCGATACTCCAATCCTCTCACTATGAAGGTCAACAGACCATTTGCCTTCTTTACTGCCTGCTCTACCTGCGTGCTTTCTACACTGTCGGGTTTCTATGGTGCTACGTGACAATAATAAATCAAATCCAATATCGGAGAGACCAAGGCTAAACGGGGTGATCACTATACTGAGCACCTTTGGTCTGTGCACAGTCAGCACCCTGAGCTCCTTGTCATTTTAACAGTAAGAAGTCTCACAACACCAGGTTAGAGTCCAACCGGTTTATTTGATAATAAAACCACAAGCTTTCGGAAACACTGTTCCTTCATCAGGTGTGTGGAAGGTCCTGATCAGAAAAGGGGATATAAAATCACAGACAGTTTACAGATTACTGATTAGAATGTGAATCTTTACAGCGAACCTACTATTCAAGTCTTAAAGGTACAGACAGTGTGAGTGGGGAGAGGGTTAAGCACAGGTTAAAGAGATGTGTATTGTCACCAGACAGGGACAGTTAGTGAGATTTTACAAACCCAGGCAAGTCATGGGGGGGGTTACAGATAGTGTGACATGAACCCAAGGTCCCGGGTGAGGCCGTCCCCATGTGTGGGGAACTTGGCTATCAGTCTCTGTTCAGCGACTCTGCGCTGTTGTGTGTTGTGAAGGCCGCCTTGGAGAATGCTTACCCGAAGGTCAGAGGCCGAATGCCCGTGACCACTGAAGTGTTCGCCAACAGGAAGGGAACAGTCTTGCCTGGTGACTGTCGAACGATGTTCATTCATCCATTGTCGCAGCGACATGACAGCCATTTTAACCCACAATCCCGCTCCCATGCCCACACGTCTGTTCTTGGCTTGTTGCAATGTTGTGGAGATGTTCACAAGCAGGCCATCTGTGGACACAAACTCAATTTACAAGATACTGGTTGGAATGTGAGTCTTGCTGCAATGGTCCAGTGAAACGCAACACAAAACTGGAGGAACAGGATCTTATCTCGTAATTCAGCTTTCTACCCCAGAGGGGGGTGGGTGCCTGGAACTCGCTGCCGGGGGGAGGGAGTGGAAGCGGATACGATAGTGAGTTTTAAGGGGCGTCTGGACAAATCCATGAATAGGATGGGAATAGAGGGATACGGTCCCCGGAAGGGGAGGGGGTTTTAGTTCAGTCGGGGGCAGCATGGTCAGTGCAGGATTGGAGAGGCCGAAGGGCCTGTTCCTGTGCTGGAATTTTCTTTGCTCCAGTGAGATACTTCACACCAAATCCAACAATTTCAGCGGAATCACTCAACACCACCGCCACGCCTTTGTTTTATGAGGTTTTTTTACTCTTCTCTTTTATTTCTTCATTCTTTCCTCATCTTCCTTCCCCCCCCCCCCCCGAGAGTTCATCCCCCTTTCCTTTACCTTTTGCTTTTACCTGTTAATTCATAGACTCCCGACAGTGCAGAAGGAGGCCATTCAGCCCATCAAGTCTGCACCGACAACAATCCCACCGAGATCCTATCCCCAGAACCCATTAATCCCCCATAACCCCCGCATCCCAGAACACTCAGGGACAATTTAGCACGGCCAATCCACCCTAACCTACACATCTTTGGACTGTGGGGAGGAAACCCAGGCAGACACGGGGAGAACATAGAACATAGAACATTACAGCGCAGAACAGGCCCTTCGGCCCACGATGTTGCGCCGACCAGTTTTTTTTAAAAAAAGCAATGACCCTCTAACCTAAACCAATCCCTTTCCATCCATAAACCTATCCACAGATCTCTTAAACGCCCCCAAACTAGGCGCATTTACAACTGCAGCAGGCAGGGCATTCCAATCCCTCACCACCCTCTGGGTAAAGAACCTACCCCTGACATCCGTCCTATAACTACCCCCCCTTAATTTAAAGCCATGCCCCCTCGTGCTAGCTTTCTCCATCCGAGGAAAAAGGCTATCACTATCCACCCTATCTAAACCTCTAATCATCTTAAATGTTTCAATAAGATCCCCTCTTAGCCTCCTTCTTTCCAGCGAAAACAACCCCAAATCCCACAGTCTCTCCTCATATGACCTCCCCTCCATACCAGGCAACATCCTGGTAAACCTCCTCTGCACCCTCTCCAAAGCCTCCACATCCTTCCTGTAATGTGGGGACCAGAACTGCACACAGTACTCCAAGTGCGGCCGCACCAGAGTTGTGTACAGTTGCAACATGACGCTGCGACTCCTAAATTCAATCCCCCTACCAATAAACGCCAAGACACCGTATGCCTTCTTAACAACCTTATCTACTTGATTCCCAACTTTCAGGGATCTATGTACACATACACCTAGATCCCTCTGTTCATCCACACTATTCAAAGTCCTCCCGTTAGCCCTATACTCAGCACATCTGTTACTCCTACCGAAATGAATTACCTCACACTTCTCCGCATTAAACTCCATCCGCCACCTCTCGGCCCAGCTCTGCAACCTGTCTAAGTCACCCTGCAAACTATGACACCCTTCCTCACAATCTACCACACCACCGACTTTGGTGTCATCAGCAAACTTACTAATCCACCCAACTATACCCTCATCCAGATCATTAATAAAAATTACAAACAGCAGTGGCCCCAAAACAGATCCCTGAGGCACACCACTCATAACCGAACTCCATGACGAATACTCACCATCAACCACCACCCTCTGTCTCCTATCCGCTAGCCAATTCCTGATCCAAGTACCCAGATTACCCCCAATCCCATACATCTGCATTTTCCGCAGAAGCCTACCATGGTATAGGGCTAACGGGAGGACTTTGAATAGTGTGGATGAACAGAGGGATCTAGGTGTATGTGTACATAGATCCCTGAAAGTTGGGAATCAAGTAGATAAGGTAGTTAAGAAGGCATACGGTGTCTTGGCATTTATTGGTAGGGGGATTGAATTTAGGAGTCGCAGCGTCATGTTGCAACTGTACGCAACTCTGGTGCGGCCGCACTTGGAGTACTGTGTGCAGTTCTGGTCCCCACATTACAAGAAGGATGTGGAGGCTTTGGAGGGGGTGCAGAGGAGGTTTACCAGGATGTTGCCTGGTATGGAGGGGAGGTCCTATGAGGAGAGACTGAGGGATTTAGGGTTGTTTTCGTTGGAAAGAAGGCGGCTAAGAGGGGATCTTATTGAAACATATAAGATGATTAGAGATTTAGATAGGGTGGATAGTGATAGCCTTTTTCCTCGGATGGAGAAAGCTAGCACGAGGGGGCATGGCTTTAAATTAAGGGGGGGTAGCTACAGGACGGATGTCAGGGGTAGGTTCTTTACCCAGAGGGTGGTGAGGGATTGGAATGCCCTGCCTGCTGCAGTTGTAAATGCGCCTAGTTTGGGGGCGTTTAAGAGATCCGTGGATAGGTTTATGGACGAAAAGGGATTGGTTTAGGTTAGTGGGTCATTGTTTTTGTAACTGGTCGGCGCAACATCGTGGGCCGAAGGGCCTGTTCTGCGCTGTAATGTTCTATGTTCTATGGTGAACCTTAACAAACACCTTACTAAAATCCATATATACCACGTCAACTGCCTTACCCCTATCCACCTCTTTGGTCACTTTCTCAAAGAACTCAATAAGGTTAGTAAGGCACGACCTACCCGCCACAAAACCATGCTGACTATCTCCAATCAATTCATTACTCTCCAAATAACTATAAATCCTATCCCTAATAATTCTTTCTAAAACCTTGCCCACAACAGAAGTAAGACTCACCGGTCTATAATTCCCGGGGAAGTCTCTGTTCCCCTTCTTAAACAATGGGACAACATTCGCTGTCCTCCAATCTTCCGGTACTATACCAGAGACCAACGACGACCTGAAGATCAGAGCCAGAGGCTCTGCAATCACCTCTCTTGCCTCCCAGAGAATCCTGGGGTAAATCCCATCTGGACCAGGGGACTTATCTATTTTCAAGCCCTCTAGAATATCCAGCACATCCCCGGTTTCAACTGCAATACTTTCTATTTTACACCCCTGCACCCCAGTGACCTCCACAGCTACATTCATGTCCCCCTGCGTGAACACCGAAGAGAAATATTGGTTCAATGCCTCTCCAATCTCTTCCGGTTCCACACACAACTTCCCTCTACTGTCTATAACTGGCCCTAATCTTGCCCTAACCAACCTTCTGTTCTTGACATGCCTATAGAACGCCTTAGGATTCTCCTTTATCCTATCAGCCAAAGTCATCTCATGTCCTCTTTTAGCCCTTCTTAACTCCCTCTTCAACTCCCTCCTAGCCAATCTAAAGCTTTCTAATGCACTACCTGAGCCGTCAAGCCTCATCCGAACATAAGCCTCCTTTTTCTTCCTAACCAACGAATCAACTTTTTTAGTACACCACGGTTCCCTAGCCCTACCAAATCCTCCTAGCCTGACAGGGACATACCTATCACAGACCCACAGTAGCTGATCCTTGAAAAAATTCCACATTTCGGACGTTCCCAGTCCCTGTAATCTCCTAGTCCAACCTATGCTTCCTAATTCTCTCCTAATAGCCTCATAATTACGAAGGTGCAGACTCCACACAGGCAGTGACCCGAGCTGGGAATCGAACCCGGGTCCCTCTGAGGCAACCAAGCGAACTCACTGTGTCACTGCACTACCCTGGACTTTATCAGATACTTTTGAGCAGTTTGCTTACTCCAAGGTTTTACCCTGGTGCCCTTATATTTGCAAGTAGAAACACAAGGTTCGATAAGTTTATTAATAATAACACTATTAACCCTTAAATTACCACATAAAACAAGAGGATAGCCCAGATTCGAGGAGGCTACCCAGAAAGATGGTTTGGTTAAATGACAGGCCCAATTCTCTGAGTCCCTCTCAGTCCATCGTCACGAAGGTGCGTGTCCTTCTCTCTGTGGCCATTCTTCTGGATGGTCACCTCCCTCGTCCAGTCTTTGCAACTGGTGTGTCTGAGATGTGTACCTTTATCCCCCCGCTTTCCCACTTTTCCAGAAACTTCTTTGGCTTCTGGCCAATGAGGTTCCAGGAGGGCGGTTCCAATAGCCATTGGGTTTCTTGATAACTGTCTGACAGAACCCCGGTTCCTACCCCTTCACCCCGCCACGCCCCCAGGGTGTCCACCCCCATGCTATTGCTGACCGGTAACCTGTTGCCGGATAACAGCGGGAATATTCGGTACAGGAAGTCTGGCCTGATCCGACCTTCTAACAACAGGTTAAAGGAAGGGCAGGACTGGCAGTTGAATGTTCCTGGGTATAAGTGCTTCAGGCGTGATAGGGGTGGGTCGCTGAGAGGTGGGGGAGTGGCGTTGTTAGTTAAGGATTGCATCATAGCAGTGCAGAGAGAGGGAGGAATAGAGGATATAGGAATCGAGTCGCTATGGGTGGAGTTGAGGAATAGGAAGGGAGATGTTACTATGTTGGGTGTGTACTACAGACCGCCCAACAGCCCGAGGGCTGTGGAAGAAGGGATAAGCAGGGACATTCTAGATAAGTGCAGGAAGAATAGGGTGGTGGTAGTGGGAGATTTTAATCTCCCCGGGGTAGATTGGAAGGTGCCGAGATCAGAGGGTACTGACGGGGAGGAATTTGTACAGTGTGTAATGGAAGGATCCCTGGAGCAGTATGTGGATAGCCCGACCAGGGAGGGGGCTATACTGGACTTGGTTCTGGGGAATGAGCCTGGGCAGGTGGTTGACGTTGAAGTAGGAGAGCAGGTGGCTAACAGTGACCACAACTCTGTCTGGTTTAAGATATTAATGGATAAAGATGAAGCCTGTCCTAAGGGGAGGGTGTTAAACTGGGGGAGGGCTAGATACAACCGGATTAGACAGGATCTTAAAGATACGGACTGGGGTAAGCTGTTGGATGGCAGGTCAACGCTGGGTATGTGGGAGTCTCTCAAGGGAAAACTAAAATCTTTGCAGGAAAGACGCGTGCCGGTCAAGAGGAAGGATGGGAAGGGTAGGATTAGAGAGCCGTGGGTAACTAGGGATATTGAGGACCTGGTCAGGAGGAAGAGGGAGGCGTACATTAGATCTAGGCATTTGAGAACAGAGATAGCGTTAGAAGAATACAGAGAATGTAGGAGAGAACTTAAAAGGGGCATCAGAAAGGCAAAAAGGGGCCACGAAATGGCTTTGGCGGGTAGGATTAAGGAAAATCCTAAGGCATTTTACTCCTATGTTAGAAATAAAAGGATGGTTAGAGGGAAGATTGGTCCTCTCAGGGACAGAGGAGGGGAACTATGCTTGGAGCCTGGGGGAATGGGGGAGATCCTGAATGAATACTTTGCGTCGGTATTCACGCAGGAGAGGGGCCTGATGTCTGGTGCTGTGCTTGAGGAGTTTGAGGATCCGTTGAGGGAAATAGTCATCACGAGGGAAGAGGTGTTGGGACTTTTAGACAGTATAAAGACGGATAAATCTCCGGTGCCTGATGGCATCTATCCCAGGCTGCTAAGGGAGGTGAGGGATGAAATTGCTGGGCCTCTGACGCAAATCTTTGTCTCTTCTTTGGACACAGGTGAGGTCCCAGAGGATTGGCGGATTGCAAATGTAGTACCGTTGTTTAAGAAGGGTCAGAGGGATAACCCAGGGAATTATAGGCCGGTGAGCTTGACTTCAGTTATAGGCAAGTTAATGGAGAGGATCCTCAAGGATAGGATGTATGAACATCTGGAGCGCCGCAATCTGATCAGGGATACGCAGCATGGCTTCGTTACAGGGAGGTCGTGCCTTACGAATCTAGTGGAATTTTTTGAAGAGGTGACAAAAACGGTTGACGAAGGACAAGCCGTTGATGTCATCTATATGGATTTCAGTCAGGCGTTTGACAAGGTCCCTCATGGTAGGCTGATAGAAAAGGTGAAGGTTCAAGGGATACAAGGCCAGGTATGTAGATGGGTGGAGAACTGGCTTGGGAGGAGGAGACAGCGGGTAGTAGTGGAAGGCTCCTTTTCCAATTGGAGGTCTGTCACCAGTGGTGTGCCGCAGGGCTCGGTACTAGGACCTCTTCTATTTGTGGTATATATTAATGACTTGGAAGAAGGGGTAGGTGGTGTGATCAGCAAATTTGCTGATGACACTAAGATGGTTGGATTGGCGGGTACTGAGGAGCAGTGCCTGGCAGTGCAACAGGACATAGACAGGCTGGTAGATTGGGCAGATAGATGGCAAATGGAATTTAATCCGGAGAAATGCGAGGTGATGCACTTTGGCCGGAATAATGTGGAGGGGAGTTATACGATAAAAGGTAGAACTATCCGGAGTATAGATACGCAGAGAGACCTGGGGGTGCAAGTGCACAAGTCCCTGAAGGTGTCGGTGCAGGTGCAGAATGTGATGAGGAAAGCGTATGGTATGTTAGCCTTCATAGGAAGAGGTATAGAATATAAGAGTAGGAGTCTGATGTTGCAGTTGTATAGAACGTTGGTTAGGCCTCACTTGGAGTACTGCGTCCAGTTCTGGTCGCCGTACTACCGGAAGGATGTAGAGATCCTGGAGAGAGTGCAGAGGAGATTTACCAGGATGCTGCCTGGTATGGAAGGGCTGTCTTACGAGGAAAGATTGAACGAACTTGGGCTGTTTTCCCTTGAGAGACGTCGGCTGAGGGGGGATCTAATAGAGGTTTATAAGATTATGAAGGGGATAGATAGAGTAAATGGTGGTAAGCTTTTTCCGCTATTAGAAATGGATAGAACGAGGGGTCACGGGCTTAGGGTGAGGGGGGCTAGGTATAAGACAAATATTAGAGGGCAGTTTTTCACGCAAAGGGTAGTGGGGGTGTGGAATGCACTGCCGAGTAAGGTGGTGGAAGCAGGCACGCTAGGGTTGTTTAAGAGTCACTTAGACAGCCACATGAGCGGTCTACATATAGGGGGATATAGCAGGCCTTACTAAACATTGTAGGCTTGGGATTACGTTTTTTGCCTCAGGGATGTTACAGTCTTTGCCTGTTTAATAATGAATTTTTTGTCTCCACAGGCATTTAAGTCCAGCAAGGGGCATGCATGCGGCAGGTTGTAGTGTGCTGCTCTTGGACGTTGCTTCGGGAGTTGCCTATTGCTTCATGTCATTAGTGTGCTTAAACTGGACCATCTCGAGGGCAACATGACAGCTCAGAGACTATCTCTGTTGCTGTGCGGACACATGGATTTGGGCCTGTGTCTGTGGGA
>NW_027650790.1:37500-43314 GCF_965287045.1 Carcharhinus amblyrhynchos
GGGTGGGGGCTGAGGATCAGGAGACTGGGTCTCGCTGTGAATTCTCTCAATACAATCCACTCTCTCTCTGTCTCTGTCTGCCTCTCTCTATTTCCATCTCTCTGTATCTCTCTATCTGTCTCTCTCTCTGTCTTTCTATCTCTCTATCTCTCTCTCTATCTTTCTATCTCTCCATCTCTCTCTTATCCCTGCTCCTTCTCCAGTGTAATTGCTTTCCACAGAAGCCGCTGTCATTTCCTGTTTGCCTTCCTCCCCCACCCCACACACACACACACACACACGTCATCCTTTCCTCTGTGTGTTTGTGAGACATTCCCTCCATCTCTCCCTCTCACTTTCCAAAACGTCACTGGCTCTCTCTGTCAGGAGTGTGTATCTGTCAGGTGCTGGTGGAATCTCCCTGCTCAGAATCGAAAAGCAGGTGTCAGTGTCACTGTGGTATCCTGAACAGCGAGTGTGTGAGACACAGAGAGACAGAGCGGAGATCGTAGCTTCCTCCCAGACATGAACATCTCCAGCACTTCCAGGTAATCTGTGAGGGACTGCGGGAGGGGGGAGGGGGAGACTGTGGGAGAGAGCTGGCTTGGAGGAGGGGGTTGTGTCGGAGGGTGTGGATGGCTCAGGAGGGTGGGGATGGGAGGTAGGGAGTTGGGGGAGAGAGGACAGAGGTCCGAGGGAACAACTGCTGTTCTTGCCGAGTCCGTCTCATTGTGGGACACAGATCAGCGAGATAGTCAATATCTTTTCCCAAAGGTAGGGGAGTCTAAAACTAGAGGGCAGAGGTTTAAGGGGAGAGGGGAGAGATAACAAAGGGTCCAGAGGGGCAATTTTTCACCCAGAGGGTGGTGAGTGTCTGGAACGAGCTGCCAGAGGCAGTAGGGAGGCGGGGACAATTTTATCTTTTAAAAAGCATTTAGACAGTTACATGGTACGATGGGTATAGAGGATATGGGCAAATGCGGGCAATTGGGATTAGCTTAGGGTTTAAAAAGGGGCAGCATGGACAAGTTGGGCCGAAGGGCCTGTTTCCCTGCTGTAAACCTCGTTGACTCACCTCACGAGGTCTTGCATGTGGTTCCTGACAGAGAGAGCACAGCAAGATCTCACTTCCTTCTCCAGCCTGGGCAGGGCCTGGCACAGTGGGTTAGCGCTGCTGCCTCACAGCGCCAGGGACCCGGGTTCGATTCCCGGGCTCAGCGCACAGTGGGTTAGCGCTGCTGCCTCTCAGCGGCCAGGGACCCGGGTTCGATCCCGGTTTGGGTCACTGTCTGTGTGGAGTCTGCACATTCTCCCCGTGTCTGCGTGGTTCCTCTGGGTGCTCCGGTTCCTTCCACAGTCTGAAAGACGTGCTGGTTAGGGTGCATTGGCCGTGCTAAATTCTCCCTCAGTGTAACCCGAATAGGCACTGGGGTGTGAGCGACTAGGGGATTTTCACAGTAACTTCATTGCAGTGTTAATGTAAGCCTTACTTGTGACACAAATAAATAAACTTTAAACTTTAACACAGGCACACTGCACAGCAAGATCCCAGTTCTTTCTCCAACCTGGGTTGGGGGGAGATTTGGGGGGGTGCGCTCTCTTTATACTTTAACTGCATCCCCCCCATAGACACACATACACACACACACTCACACACACACACATACACACACACACACACACACACATACACACACATACACACACACACACACCACACAATACACATACATACACACACACACACTCACACACACACACACACACTCACACACACACACACATACACACACACACATCACACTCACACTCACACACACACATACACACACTACACACACACACACTCACACACACACACACATACACACACACACACACACACATACATACACACACTCACACACACACACATACACACACACACATGCACACACCCACACACACAAACACATACACACATACACAGTTTACCATGGCCAATCCACCCTAACCAGCACGTCTTTCAGACTGTGGGAGGAAACCGGAGCACCCGGAGGAAACCCACGCAGAGACGGGGAGAACGTGCAGACTCCACACAGACAGTGACCCAAGTCATTGAATCTGGGTCCCTGGCACTGTGAGGCAGGAGTTGCTAACCCACTGTGTGACGATGACAACCCCAGAAGCCAAACCAGCTGTCTCTGGTTTTAACTCCAACTGGAACCATAAAACCTGAACCCTAACCCTTACCCCAACTGGAACCTTAAAACCGAACCCTAACCCTTACCCCAACTGGAACCTGAAAACCCGAACCCAAACTCCAACTGGAACCATAAAACCCGAACCCAAACTCCAACTGGAACCATAAAACCCGAACCCAAACTCCAACTGGAACCATAAACCTAACCCTAATCCTAACCCTAACTCCAACTGGAACCATAAAACCCTAAACCTAACCCTAACCCTAACCCTAAACCTACCCCTAACCCTAACTCCAACTGGAACTATACAACACTAAACCTAATCCTAACCATAACCCTAAACCTAAACCCTAACCCTAACCCTAAACCTAACCCTAACCCCTAACCCTAAACCTAATCCTAACCCCTAACCCTAACCCAAAACATAACCCTAACCCCTAGCCTGACCCAAACAATTTCTCAACCTAAACCTAACATAAACCCGAACCCGAACCCCAACCGTAACCCTAGCCCAAACCCAAACCACAACCATAAACCTAACCCTAACCCCTGACCCTAACCCTAACAATCTCTCAACCTAACCCTGACTCTACCCTAATGCTAACCCTATCCGAACCTCTACCCCTAACCCTAACAATTCTCTCGCCTGAACCCTAACTGTAAACCCTAATCCTAAACCTAACCCTAACACCTAACTCTAACCTGAACCATAACCCTAACCATACCCTAACACCTAACCCTAACTCTAACCCTAACCCTTAACCCTAACCGCTAACCCTAACCCAAAACATTTCTCAACCTAAACCGAACCCAAACCCGAACACGAACCACAACAACAAACCTAACCCCTAATCCTAACAGTCTCTCACCCTAACCCTAACTCAAATCCTAACCTAACCCTAACCTCTAACCCTAACCCCCTCTCACCCTAAACCTAAACCCTAACCCGAACCCAAACACCTAACCCTAACCCCTAACCCTAACCCTAACCCTAACCCTAACCCTAACCTTCACCACCACCCTAACCCTAACCCTACCCTAACCTTAACCCTAACCCTAACCTTCACCCTAACCCTAACCTTAACCCTAACCTTAACCCTAACCCTAACCCGAAATCTTTTCATTAAAGATTTAAATTTCACAAAGGCAAAATAAGTTCATTCATTTCAATTAAATTCTGAAACTAATTTTATTAAAACGTTGACATATTCGAATCAAAACATGACAAATTCACAATATGCAGACAAACATGCAGTTAGAACAAGACAAATCTCACTTTGGCCAAAAGAGAGATCAGGGGATCCATCACCACAGTGAATGAGCTATCAGGCTTTCACAAAAGACCTCAGATTTCAGACCAAAGAGCAGAATTGTTTCCAGTTTCTGTGAACAGATGAATCAGCCCAGAACTTAATTAAAAAAGCAATTTCACTCATTCCCTGTTCGAACAATGTCGCACCCTTAGATTAATCATGTTTTGGCACTTGCAAATATTGATGTGTCATTTTCTGTTGGTTTTACAGAAGTTCTCTCCCAAAAATGGCTTTTTGTGGTTTAGCGTTTCTCTACCGGTTTAAACCAACTCGAACCCAAAACATACCTCCTGGTATAACCGCCCAGCCTGGGGAGGAGTTCACTTTGTTCACATCATTTATGCCTGACGCGTGCTGGTATCTTCAGAAACATCTCTCCTTTTACTGGCATATTATAATTCCTTTCTCAGAGACATTATTAAAATGTTATTTAAATATTGGGTAATATTCTCAAACCACATTTCAAAATGTTCGCTGCCAATTATCCTGGGGTTTTAGAATTAATCCGACTTCTGAACTATAATAATCTTAATCCGAACATAAACCCTAACCCTAACCCGAACAATGTCTCACCCTAACCCTAACCCTAACCCTAACCCAAACATCTAACCCTAACCATAATCCGCACCGTAAACCTAACAATCTCTCACCCTAACCCTAACCATAATCTTCACCCTAACAATTTCTCACCCTAATCCTAACCTTAACCCTAACCCTAACCCTAACCCAAACCCTAACCTGAACCCCAACAAATTTTCTCACCCTACCCTTACCTAACCCTAACCTTAACCCTAATGCTAACCCTAACCCTAACCCCACCCCCACCCAAAACCTAACCCTAACCCTAACAATCTCTCATCCTAACCCTAACCCTAACCCAAACTCCTAGCCTTAACTCTAACCCTAACCCTAACCCTAACCTAACAATCTGTCACCCTAGTCCTAACCCTAACCCTAACCCTAACAATCTCTCAGCCTAACCCTAAACCTAACCCTAACAATCTCTCACCCTAAACCTAACCCTAACAATCTCTCACCCTAACTCTAACCCCTAACCCTAACCCTAAGCCTAACTGCTAACCCTAACCCTAACAATCTCTCACCCTAACTTTAACTCTAACCCTAACCTTACCCCAAACAATCTCTCACCCTAGCTCTAACCCCAAATCCTAACCCTAATCCTAACTGTTAACCCTAACACTGACGTAACCCTAACCCTAACTCTAACAATGAACCCTAGCCCCAAACTTGCTGTGACCCTTCCACATTGATATCAGTGTAGCGCTGAACCCCTAAATCCCTTGTGACCAACGTAATGTAGAGCCCACCTTCCCATGGAGGGTAATGTACACCGGGTCAGAGAGAAAGATACACTCCAGACACGTCAGTGCCATGAGGATGGAGAAGGAGAACAAGGTCATTAACAGACACGGCATTGAGCTCCGAACTATCACAGGATGAGGTATACATGTTCATTGGAGCAGAGCAGAGAGGAGAGGGAGGGATAGACCGACAAAACAAAACCTCATCTCCTAATGGCCCAAAACTCGAACACCAAAATACCCAAACTGTAACAGCGAATGCAAACAGGTCAATCACCCGGGAAATGTGAACTGTAAATAACCAACAGGAACCAATAACACAGCCAAACAAACACCATTGGGAAGATCGAGAGAACAAACACAACTGAAAAAGCCCATAGCAAACACAGGTCACACGTGATAGGAGGGAACCACATGTTAATTCTTCACAAACTACCCAGGATCCGCAATGATTTGGGAACTCTCTCACACGCAGCAGAAAAAAACCAAGAACAGTGTATCGCGGTTGGCACAGTGGGTTAGCGCCGCTGCCTCACAGCGCCAGGGACCCGGGTTCGATTCCTGGCTCAGCGCACAGTGGGTTAGCGCTGCTGCTCACAGCGCCAGGGACCCGGGTTCGATTCCTGGCTTGGGTCACTGCCTGTGTGGAGTTTGCACATTCTCCCTGTGTCTGCATGGGTTTCCTCCAGGTGCTCTGGTTTCCTCCCACAGTCTGAAAGACGTGCTGGTTAGGGTGCATTGGGGCTGTGCTAAATTCTCCCTCAGTGTAACCCTGAACAGGCGCAGGAGTGTGGGCAACTAGGGGAATTTCACAGTAATTTCATTGCAGTGTTAATGTCAGCCTTACTTGTGCGATTAACTTTTTAACTGTGTACAGTTCTGGTCACCCAATTATAGAAAGGATATTATTAAACTAGAAAGAGCGCAGAAAAGATTTACTAGGATGCTACCGGGACTTGATGGATTGAGTTATAAGGAGAGGCTGGATAGACTGGGACTTTTTTCTCTGGAGCGTAG
>NW_027650791.1:0-43306 GCF_965287045.1 Carcharhinus amblyrhynchos
GAGAGAGAGTGAGAGGGAGAGGAGGGTGGAAGAGATAGAAAAAAGAGAGGGGGAGAAAGAGGACAGAAAGTGAAAAAGAGGAAGGGAGAGTGAGGGAGAGACGGAGAGATGGAAAGAGGGAGAGCGTGGCAGAAAGATAGAGATGGAGAAAAAAGAGGGAGAAAAGAGGGAAGAGTGAAAAGGAGGAAAAAACAGTGAGGGAGACAGAGGGATGGAGAGAGGGAGGGAGACAGAGAATGAGGGAGGTGAAGAGATCAGGGAATCCAAATTGAGAAAGAAAGGGAGAATGAATAAATGAGAAACAGAGAGGCAGAAAGGATGTCTGGAAAGGATACGGAGAACCAGGAACTTGGGGAATCTCTGGATTGTCAATTTCTTGGTGCTTTTCTTCCTCTGGCTACACCTTTCACACATCTAGAGAGATAGAGAACACAGTCACACAAACACCCTGCAACAGTGCTGCACTCCCTCAGAACTGACCCTCTGACAGTGCAGCGCTCCCTCAGTACTGACCCTCTGACAGTCCCTCAGTACTGACCCTCTGACAGTGCAGTGCTCCCTCAGTACTGACCCTCTGACAGTGCAGTGCTCCCTCAGTACTGACCCTCTGACAGTCCCTCAGTACTGACCCTCTGACAGTGCAGTGCTCCCTCAGTACTGACCCTCTGACAGTGCAGTGCTCCCTCAGTACTGATTGTAATCTCCAAAATTCCCTAGATTCTGGCAAGATCTGAGTGTTACAGGCCTCTTCAAGAAAGTATGGACGTAGGAAGCAGGGAACTATAGCTAATCAACCCGTCGCCTGTCACCGGGAAATTACTGGATTCCAGTATTACGGAGGTAGTAGCAGGTTACTTAGAAAATGATAATGCAATTCTGTCGAGTCAACATGGCTTTGTGAAAGGGAATTGGGGTGTGACTAATTTTGCTTTGAGCGCTATGAGGAACTAATTAGCAACATGGAGAAAGGGTAACCAGTGGATGTGCTGTACTTTGAGTTCCAGAAGGCATGTGACAAAACATCACATGATAGCTTACCACCCAGAATAAGTCAGTGGGTCAGTACTGAGGGCGGCATGGGGGCACAATGGTTAGCACTGCGGCCTCACAGCACCAGGGACACGGGTTCAATTCCCAGCTTGGACTGGTGCAACCTGCATGTTCTCCCCATGTCTGCGTGGGTTTCGTCTGGGTGCTCCGGTTTCCTCCCACAGTCTGAAGGACATGCTGGTTAACTACTTTGGCTATGCTAAATTCTCCCTCAGTGTACCCGAACAGGCACCAGAATGTAGCGACAAGGGGATTTTCACAGTAACTTCACGGCAGTATTAATGTAAGACTACTTGAGACACGAATAAATAGACTTAAAACTTAAAGATCTGGTGATCGCAGGCAATTGGGATTAGCTCAGGGGTTAAAAAAAGGGGCAGCATGGACAAGTTGGTCCGAAGGGCCTGTTTCTGTGCTGTAAACCTCTATGACACTACGGTGGTGTAGGGAGTAACATAGCAACATTGAGAGGGGATTGGTCAGCTAACATATAACAGACAGTAGGCATTATTGAGGTATTTTTTGGTTGGTGAGGCGTAACTGATGGAGTGCCATAGGGATCAGTATCTACATCAAAGACTCGGATGATGTCCAAATGTATGGCAGCTAAACTTGCTGACGACACAAAGATAGGTTGGACAGTAAGTTGTGAAGAGGACATAAGGGGACTGCAAAGGGAAATGGATGGGTCAAGTGAGCGGGCAAAAACTTAGCAGATGGAGTATGATGTGGGTAAACATCCACTTTGGCAGGAAGAATCGAGAAGAAGCACATATGACAGCGGTTGCAGAACTGTCTATGGGACAGAGGAATCTGGATATACTAGGACATGAATCACAAAAGGTTCGTCTGCAGGTACAGCAGGTGATTCAGAAGACAAATGGAATGTAGTCACTTATTGCAAAAGGGGACAGAGAATAAAATAAGATAATAAAAGTTGGCGGTCACATAATGTAACTGAGGGAGTGGCTGCCTTTTTGCATGCTCTGACGCTATTCAATTAGTCTTCTAATGCTTTTTTTTATCCTGTTGCACAATTATTTGATCCAATCTGTGCTGTAATTCTGGTAGACCCTGGCTCTCTTGGCAAAGGACAGCATGTTAAGTCAAGAAAATCCTTGTTAGTTTGTGATGGTCAGAGGCAGCTGGCCCAGTTGGCAGTGGTGGTTTTGCTGGTGAGTGGGCCCATGCTTCAGTTGTGACTGCAGCTGTGGATGACAAATTTGGCTCCTCGGTACGGATTATTGGTGCTCATATTGCTGAGCTCTGAGATATCCTAAAGAGAACAGATAAAGCGGAGAAAAGAATCTTGTCAGTCGATGGGGCAGTTTCCACGGTGGAGGCTCATCTTCAGTCCTTGGAAATCCTGTTCTGTCGGACATTCTGGTTGATTTGAGGAGACAGGGTGAGAGAATGGGTGTCCTGGAGGAGCTGGAGTTGAATTTCTGGTCGAAATTGAGAACAAACTGCCATGATTTCACAATCACAATTTAGGGGCTAGGCACTTTGAGTTTGATGAAGCAAATTGTATCCGGTCTTCGAGGCCTGGGATCAGTCACTGGTTTGACATCACCTTGTCCTTGGTGTTCATTGAGAAGGGCTGGGTGTGGGTGGACGTTTGCCATTGCTGGGGCCTAGGTTTCTTTTGACCAGAACGACAACATTGTAGTAGTGCAAAGGCTTCAGTGAAACGCTGGATGGATTCTGGAGGTTACTGCACCATCCTGCCATGGTTTTGGCCTTTCCAAGCTCCGTGGATAGTTCATCATTAACGCTGAGCTTTGTTCCCTTGTGATTATAGTCCTGTTTCTGTCTTTTATCTAGACACGGTATATGATATATGAGCACAGAAGTGTTTGTGGAATCGTGTTACATTGTAAAAATCAGGATTTGTTAATCCTGGGTTGTACACCCTGTAATTATATCCTTGAGTTGATTCTGTACTCTGCTTGTTTATCACATTGGCGGGGGCAATCCTGTAACTGAGCTCTGAGGTGAATTTTGCCAAATATCCTGTTTACTGTAATCCTTGTTTATCCTTGAATGTATCCCCTGTAATTTCATCTCTTAATTGATCCTTCAAATAGCGTGGCCCCCTCGGGCAACATCAACACTTCTTTAGGAACAAAAGGTATTGACTGATAGAAGAAACCAGGTGCAGGGAATAGCAGCTCAAGATTGCCTCGGGGCAGAGTCCCAATGCTTATACACATACTACACGGAGCCTGATGATTCTGCACGAGGGAAGACTCCGCCCTAGAGTTATGTTTTGATTTGGTTTGATTTATTATTGTCACATGCACTAACATACAGCAAAAAGTATTGTTTCTTGCATGCTACACAGGCAAAGCATACTGTTCATACAGAAAGAAATGAGAGAGTGGAGAATCTAATGTTACAGTCATAGCTCGGGTATAGAGAAAGATCAACTTCATGCAAGGCAGGTCTATTCAAAAATCTGACAGCAGCAGGGAAGAAGCTGTTGTTGAGTTGGTCGGTACGTGACCCCAAAGGAGGAACATGGAAGAGAGAATGTCTGGGTTGTGTGGGGTCCTTAATTATGCTGGCTGCTTTGCTGAGGCAGCGGGAAGCGTAGACAGAGTCAACGGATGGGAGGCTGGTTTGCGTGATGGATTGGGCTACATTCACGACCTTTTGTAGTTTTTTGCAGTCTTGGGCAGAGCAGGAGCCATCCCAAGCTTTGATACAACCAGAAAGAATGCTTTCTAAAGTGCACCTATAAAAGTTAGTGAGAGTTGTAGCTGACATGCCAAATTTCCATAGTCTTGGCATGGGGCGGGACCAGGACAGGTTGTTGGTGATCTGGACACCTAAAACCTTTAAGCTCTCGACCCTTTCTACTTTGTCCCCATTGATGTAGACAGGGGCATGTTCTCTTTTTAAGCTTTCTGAAGTTGATGACAATCTCCATCGTTTTATTGACATCGAGGGAGAGATTACTGTTGCCGCACCAGTTCACCAGATTCTCTATCTCATTCCTGTAATCTATTTCATCATTGTTTGAGATCCGACCCACTACAGTGGTGTCGTCAGCAAACTTGAAAATCAAATAGGAAGGGAATTTGGCCACACAGTCATAGGTGTATAAGGATTATAGATGGAGACTGAGAACACAGCCTTGTGGGGCACTGGTGTTGAGGATGATCGTGGAGGGGGTGTTGTTGCCTATCCTTACTGATTGTGGTCTGTGAGATAGGAAGTTCAGGATCCAGTCGCAGGAGGTGCTGAGGCCCAGGCCACGGAGTTTGGAAATGAGTTTCGTGGGAATAATATTGTTGAAGGCTGAGCTGTAGTCAATAAATAGGAGTCTGACGTCGATGTCCTTGTTATCTAGGTGTTCCAGGATTGAGTGCAGGCCCAGACAAGTGGCGTCTGCTGTGGACCTATTGTGGCAGTGGGCAAACTGTAGTGGTTCCAGGTAGTCCGGGAGGCTAGAATTGATTTGTGCCATGACTAACCTTTCCAAGCACTTCATAACGATGTATGTCAGAGCCACCGGCCGATAGTCATTAAGGCACGCTGCTTGGTTTTTCTTAGCTGCCAGGATGATTGTTGTCTTCTTGAAGCAGAAAGGGGCCTCAGCTTGTTGCAAAGAGAGGTTGAAGATCTTTGTGAATACCCATCTGGCCAGTCGCTTTCCGTGGGTTGGCCTTCAAGAAAGCTACTCTGATATCTGTAATGGTGACCCCAGATATAGGTTCATCCAGGGCTTCCAGGGTGGAGGGCATGTTCTCGCTGACCTCTTGCACAAAACAGACGTAGAATACATTGAGCTCATCAGGGAGGGGTGCGTTGGGGAGGGTGCACGTGACCCTCTTCTGCTGCACTGTCTTAAAGAGACAGACCCTACAACCACTACGATCCTGTTATGTGATTTATTATATTGATTTGGGGGCGGCATGGTGGCACAGTGGTTAGCACTGCTGCCTCACAGTGCCAGGGGCCTGGGTTCAATTTCCGGTTTGGGTCACTGTCTGCATGAGTCCCCGTGTCTGCATGGGTTGCCTCCCGCAGTCCAAAGATGTGTGGGTTAGGTGGGTCGGCCATGCTAAATTGATCCTTTAGAATCGGTGGAGTAGCCAGGGTAAAAGCATGGGGTTATGGAGGTAGGGCCTGGGTGGGATTGTGGTTGGCGTAGACTCGATGGCTAAATGGTCTCCTTCTGCAGGACTCTATGATGGGGCAATCATATGAGCATAATAGCAAATACTCCCTTGATATAACGGTGAACGCAGGGACATGCATTTACTAGAGCTGTGATTTTTTATCCGTCTTCAAGGGGAGATGGAGTGGAGTCAAGGGGCGATGGAGTGAAGTCGAGGGTCGGTGGAATGGAGTCGAGGGTCGGTGGAGTTAAGGAGCGATGGGGTGGAGTCGAGGGGCGATGGGGTGGAGTCGAGGGAGATGGAGTGGAGTCAAGGAACGATGGAGTGATGTTGAGCGAGGATGGACTGGAGTCGAGGGGGCGATGGGGTGGAGTCGAGGGGGCGATGGGGTGGAGTCGAGGGGGCGATGGGGTGGAGTCGAGGGGGCGATGGGGTGGAGTCGAGGGGGCGATGGGGTGGAGTCGAGGGGGCGATGGAGTGGAGTCGAGGGGGCGATGGAGTGGAGTTGAGGGCCAGTGGTATCTAAGTGGAGCAGGGCTACTGCTGTTGCCGGGGTGAATCAGGTCAGTGCTTTCAATGAACCAGAATGGGAAAGGCAGGCTGAGTTGGCCTAGTAGACGACTGGCAGCAAACAATGGGCTGAATGGCTTCCCTCCATCCTGAGGCCATGCTATGCTTTTACAATAAGAGGTAAGTGGAATGAGGTGGATGCAGATCTCCCAGGAGCTGCTAAACAGGGGTGTGTGTGTCCTGGCATGATCAGACAGGGGCAAGTGAGGGGTAAATGCAGAATCCAGTCAGATCAAGCCCCCATACACCCGCCCCCCAACCACCCCCTTACCGGCGCGTTGTCGGCGTCCAGCTCCTCTTCGGTGGTGAACAGACTGAGACATTCGGACAGCAAGACACGACCCCCCACAGACAGCTTCTGCAACACAAGACGACACCAGGGTCAGAATGAAGAACTCATTGCCTCCCCCACTGCCACCCCACAAACCATTTTGCAACCAGCTCACAGTGTTTGCTCAGCACAACATACCTTAGGGATTGGCAGCGAAAGATCACAAAAGACCTCAAAGGTGGTGGATTTGTGGCCGCAGGTGGCACAGCAAAGTGTGCTGTTCAACTGACCTACAAAGAGATCTGGAAAGAGACAGACAACTGTTATATCCTCCATCCAGCCCTGAGCTGTACCTGTCCTGGGAGTGTTTGATGAGGACAGTGTCGAGGGAGCTTTACTCTGTATCTAACCCCGTGCTGTACCTGTCCTGGGAGTGTTTGATGGGGACAGTGTAGAGGGAGATTTACTCTGTATCTAACCCCGTGCTGTACCTGTCCTGGGAGTGTTTGATGGGGACAGTGTGAAGGTTACAGTTGATAAATGGAGGTGCTTACCTACAATTTTACTGTCATCTCTCTCCAGGTATCGTTTCCACATCTGCATTGACTTTTCATCATCACTGTAGAAAGAAAACAGTTTCAGGAGCTGAGGGATAGAGAGAAAGAGAAAGAGAGACACACACAAACAGGGACAGAGAGAGCGGGGTGGAGAGGGAGAGACAGAGTGTCAGAGAGAGAGAGGGAGTCAGGAAGGAAGAGAGAGAGAGAGAGACGGGGAGGAAGAGCAAGAGATAGATGGGGAGGGAGAGAGAAAGAGACAGGGAGGGAGAGGGAGAGAGAGAGAGAAAGAGAAATGGGGAGGGAGAGAAAGACAGAGAGGGAGAAAAAGTCACACAGAGAGACAATGAGATGGCGAGACCAGGAGAAACATGGAGAGACAGAGAAACAGATTGCAGGAGAGAAAAACAGAGAAACAGATTGAGAGAGAGAGAAAGAGAAAGAGAGAGACAGTGAGAGAAAGAGTGAGAAAGAGTGAGGGCGAGAGAGAGAGAGAGAGAAAAACAGGGAGAGGAAAAGACAGAGAGCAAATAACTGAGAGTAAGATAGATGGAGACAGGCATACAGAGGCAGTGATGGAAGGGGGAGAGAAAGAGAGTGAGGTAGAGGGATGCGGATGAAGAGAGTGAGAGAGACAGACAATAGAGAGAGAATTTGTGCCTACCGCAATCGATCCATGTTGTCAGAGGAAACTCGGGCCCCAGAAAGTGACATGATGTTTGAAGTCTTCCGTGTTTTCCGGTTAATCTCACTGTGGAGCCAGTCCATCAGAAAGCGGAGAAATTCCTGAGCATCCTGCTGGCTAAGGTGAGAGAGAGTGAGGGAGGGTAAAGTCGAGGGAGTCTGCACACAACAATATATCAATCCATGGAGCAGGAACACAGAGCAAGAAACCAAAGCATGACAGTGTTTAGTGTTGCACTTGGCCTTCTTTCAAAGCAGACCGGCTGAGCAAATGTTGCCTCAGGTCATCCAGATTTCAACCGCTACATTGCCTGGAATCCACAAGGCTTGGGATATTCCCACCAGGGTGGGAGGACAGTGAGAAGAGATAGAAACATAGAACCCTACAGTGCAGAAAGAGGTCCTTCGGCCCATCAAGTCTGCACCAAATACAATCCCACCCAGGTCCTACCCCATAGCCCTACATATTATACTCACTAATCCCTCTAACCTACGCATCCCTGGACACTAAGGGGCAATTTCTTAGCATGGCCAATCAACCTAACCTGCACATCTTTGGACTGTGGGAGGAAACCGGAGTACCCGGAGGAAACCCACACAGACACAAGGAGAATGTGCAAACTCCACACAGACAGTGACCCGAGCCGGGAATCGAACCCAGGACCCTGGAGCTGTGAAGCAGCAGTGCTACCGTGCCACCTACGGTAGCAGAAAAGATGGGAGAGAAATGTGAAGGAATTAATTCTGGTAGGAAAAAGAGGGAGAGAGCATTTAAAGTAGAGGACACAACTCTGAACAGGGTGCCAGGACAAAGCAGCCCTGTTTGATTAGCACTCTTTCCTCAAATGTCCACTCCCTCCACCACTGACACACAGTAGAAGCCGTGTGTACCATCTGCACGACGCACTGCAGCAACTCACCAACATTCGTTAGGGAGCAAACCCCACAATCACTACCATCTGGAAGGACACAACAATATATCAATCCATGGAGCAGGAACACAGAGCAAGAAACCAAAGCATGACAGTGTTTAGTGTTGCACTTGGCCTTCTTTCAAAGAGGAACGGCTGAGTGAATGTTGCCTCAGGTCATCCAGATTTCAACCGCTACATTGCCTGGAATCCACAAGGCTCGGGATATTCCCACCAGGGTGGGAGGACAGTGAGAAGAGATAGAATCATAGAACCCTGGGAGATATCTGGGAACACCACCACCTGCAGGTTCCACTCCAAGTCACTCATCACCCTGACATGGAACTATATCACCATTCCTTCACTGTCACTGGATTAAAATCCTGGAACTCCCTCCCTAACAGCACTGTGGCTGTACCTATACCGTGGGGATTGCAGGCAGTTCAAGGAGGCAGCAGCTCACCACCACTTTCCCAAGAGGCAGTTACAGGTGGCAATAAATGCTGGCCTAGTCAGTGACGCCTACGTCCCATGAATAAGCAGAGAAAAAAAATCCTGAGTATTATGGACAGATTAGAGACAGAGAGTGTTCCCACTGTGGAAGGATTGAGATTGATGGTATATGGATTGGTAAAAGAAGCAATGAAGACATGAGGAAAAGCATTATCACACCATCTTCAGTAGAAAGAACTGTATTGTGCTGCCTGAGAGGGTGGTTGAGTGACGTTCAATTGGGAACCAGAGGACTTTCCCAGCTCCGGCACAGGCTCCCCACACCCCCCGCCCTGCCCTGCTCCAGCTCCTCCTCACCATCCCCCCCAACCAGGAATGTCAGGAACAGTGTTGAGGGCAGATTTTGAACTAACTAGACATTCTGAGAGGAAGGCAAGAGTGCAGAAACACTCGGGAGAGGGGTGAGAATAAAACACAAGCAAGGGGTAGAGGAAAAATGTGGGCGGGAGGGTGAGAGTCAGTACAAATCTTTAAGAGATCCAACAATCTGAGTGGCAGAAAGACCTATGGGCCTGAGGGTGTGGGGTTCTGTGGGTAGGCAGTGCGCAACAGAGACAGCAACATCGAGTGTCAGGACTCACCTGTAGCCCGCAAAGTGCGGCACGAACTTCTGGAATTTTTGCTGGAATTGGGTGGGATTGACACAGCCAGAACTGGAGGGGTCCCAGAGAGCTGATATCACATTGGCAAAGGCTGTGGCAGGAAGAGTGAGAGAGAGAGAGACAGAGACAGATAGGGACACAGTGAGGAAATGAGAAAGAGGAATGGAACCAGAAAGAAGGATAGATAGAAAGACAGAGAGAGAGACAAAGAGGGAAGGAGAGATACAGTGAAAAATAAGATTCAGAGACAGAGGCCATGAGCGAGAGAGAGAGGAAGCACAAGAGAGATACATAAAAAGCCAGCGAAGGTGACACAGCGAGCGGACACAGGAGAGACATAGGTTGAGATAGAGGGAGTCAGAAAGAGGGGAACAGAGAAAGGGAAAATGAGTGAGGAAAAATGAGAAGGGGAAATGAGAGGGGGAAAAATGAGAGAGGGAAAACCGAAAAAGGGAAACCGAGAGAGGGAAAACAGAGACACGGAAACCGAGAGAGGGAAAACAGAGAGAGGG
Organism: Carcharhinus amblyrhynchos; assembly: GCF_965287045.1. Taxonomy (NCBI): domain Eukaryota; kingdom Metazoa; phylum Chordata; class Chondrichthyes; order Carcharhiniformes; family Carcharhinidae; genus Carcharhinus; species Carcharhinus amblyrhynchos. Next base: position 9,798 of record NW_027650791.1, read on the forward strand.
AAACGAGAGGGGAATATTGAAAGAGGGAAAACGAGGGAGGGAAAACAGAGACAGGGAAACCAAGAGAAGGAAAACAGAGAGTGGGAAAACGGAGAGAGGGAGGCAGAGGGAGAGAAAAAGAGAGAGACAGAGAGAGAGAGGGAAGCAGAGACAAGGAGGCAGGGAGAGGGAGGCAGGGAAAGGGAAGCAGAGAGAGGAAAAACGAGAGAGAGAAAACGAGGGAGGCAGGGAGAGGGAGGCAGAGAGAGAGAAAGAGGGAGGCAGGGAGAGGGAAGTAGAGAGAGGGGGGCAGAGAGGGGGAGGCAGGGAGAGGGAAGCAGAGAGTGTGTGATAGAGAGAGGTTGACAGAGAAAGGGTGAAAGAGGGCGACAGAGAAAGGGGGACAGAGAGTGGGTGACAGAGGGAGACAGAGAAGTGGTAAGGGGAGAGACATTTAAACAAATTTGAAATAAACGAAGAATGAAAAGTATGTGGGAGGGAGAGAAAATGAAAGCAAATTAACTAACATCAGAGTAATGCACTCAAAAAGCTTTCCACTCCAGTATTCTCTACAATATACAAACTGGCTGCTATTCTCTATAATAGACCTAGACCCTAGACTTCCTAACCCACAAACCGCAATCAGGACAGACAACAACACCTCCTCCACAATTATCCTTAATGCCGGTGTCTCACAAGTCTATGTCCTCACCCATTACTGTACACCTTGTAAACTTATGGCTGTGGGGCCAAATTCCCCTCCAACTCCATCTTCAAGTTTGCTGAAGACACCACTGTAGTGGATCAGATCTCAAATAATGATGAAACAAGAGTACAGGAATGAGATAGAGAATCTGCTGAACTGGTACGGTGAAAATAATCTCTCCCTCAATGTCAGTAAAACAAAGAGATAGTCATCGACTTCAGGAAGCGTAAAGGAGATCATCCCCCTGTTGACATCAACAAGATAAAGTCGAAATGGTCGAAAGAACATAGCATAAGAAATAGGAGCAGGAGTAGGCCATCTAGCCCTTCGAGCTTGTGCCCAGGTCACTAACCTGTCCTGATCCCTCCACGCTGATGCTATAGTTAAGAAAGCCCACCAATGCCTCTATTTCCTCACAAGGCAACAACTCTCACCAATTTTTACGGATGTACCATAGAAAGCATTCTTTCTGGATGTATCACAGCTTGGTATGGGTACTGCTCTGACCAAGACTACAAGAAACCTCAAAGAGCTATTTTCTATAATGTACACAGGGGCTGCTTTTTTCTATAAAAACACAGGTACTGTTAATCCCTGTAATATACATAGGGACTGCTAATCTGCATAATATACACAGGGACTGCTAATCTGCATAATATACATAGGGGCTGCTATTCTCTATAACATACACAGGGGCTGCTATTCACTATAATATACACAGGGGCTGCTATTCTCTATAATATACACAGGGGCTGCTATTCACTATAATATACACAGGGGCTGCTATTCACTATAATATACACAGGGGCTGCTATTCTCTATAACATACACAGGCTGCTATTCTCTATGATATACACAGGGGCTGCTGTTCTCTATAATATACACAGGGGCTGCTATTCTCTATAATATACACACGTGGTGTATTCTCTATAATATACACAGTTGCTGCTATTTGCTATAATATACACAGGTTGATATTCTCTATAATATACACAGGACTGTTATTCTCAATACTAAATATTGGCTGAGCAATATTCCTACCATCCATAAGCTCACACCGCTTCTTCCCATATCCATTTCCTTCCAGTTGATATTCCCTGCGGATGCAATAGTCCCGGAGTCCTTGTGTGTTACTGAGGCACTGAAGAATTGCATTCATAAAACACTGAGAAAGTAAGTTCAAATATCAGTCAGAACAGGCAAATATTCACAGTTGCTACGTTCTCTTCTGTACTATAGTTCTTATAATGTGTGACTTTGAGGATGCTGACCCACTTGCCTGGATGAATGCAGCTCCAACAACACTCAAGAGGCCTGAAATTGTCCAAGACAAAGCAGCACCCACTCCATCACGTGAAACATTCATTCCCTACATTATCGATGGACAGGAACTCACCAAGGCTCCTTAGACAGCACCTTCAAAATCTGTGACCTCTACCATCTATCCAATAGAATCCCTGCAATGCAGAAGGAAACCATTCGGCCTATCACGTCTGCAGCGACTCTCCAAAAGAGTATCTTACCCAGGCTCACTCACGCTGCCCCGTCCCTGCGACTCAACACATTTAGCATGGACAATCCAAATAACCCGTATATCTTTGGACTATGGGAGGAAACCCGAGCATCCGGAGGAAACCCACACAGACATGGGGAGAGTGTGCAAACTTCACACAGATAGTCAAGGCTGGAATTGAACCTAGGCACCCGGCACTGTGAGGCAGCAGCGCTAGCCACTGTGTCACTGTGCCGCCTCTTGAAGAACAAAGAGTGCAGTTTGATGGGAGGTGCCGGAGGACTGAGGCATGGTACAGGTGACATCTTTATTCAGAAAAAGGTAGCAAGAAATACCCAGTAGCTGCAGGCTGGTCAGCTTTTGGGTAAGGTTTTCAAAACAACGAGAGAAAAAGACTTCACCAGGAGAGGTTTGAGACAAAGCAGGAGAGACAGAACACGGTGAAAAGCAGTGAAGCCCATCTATCCAGAGTACATTTTTTTTTACCTCAGTGCTTCCTCTAAGTGGTGTTCAACATGGAGAAATACTGATTCATCAGCTGAGGGGGGACAATACATCGTAACCAGCAATCAGTTTCCTTGCCCGTGTTTGACTTGATACCATGATACTTTATGGGGGTCCGGTGATGCTTTGAGGACTTCCAGGGGCAACTCCCTCCTGACTGTATACCACTGTGCCATCCGCTGCCACCTCTGCTGGGTCTGCTCTGCCGGTGGGACAGGACATCCCCAGGGATGATAACAGTGGTGTAGGACCCGTTCTTTCCTCCACGATCAGACACAGCATTTCAAGTTCCTATCCCTGGACTTTTTTCATTGGAACGTTGAGGAGTAATTATTTTCCATCCTAGCCTAGAATTTCCTTCTGATTGGAGGTTAAGGTCCCCAGTTTCACCAATCCCTCCGAGAGATGGTCAGAATCTTATCCCAGGGAATATTCCAGTCAATCTCTTCTCTCTATTGTAGAGAGTGTTCATCTGCTTCCCAAAGTGTGGTGTTGCGAAATGGACACTACACCAGCTGGAACTGGAAGTGTAATTTAAAAAGGGTTGGGGTCACTCCAGATCATTTAAACTCTTTTCCTCAGTTTGTGTGCCTCGGCCTGCATGTTTCTGTTCATGTGTCTGTGTGCAGGCTCCCTCAGTACTGACCCTCCGATAGTGCAGCTAATAATATAGCCCTAGGCTCCTATTGTCTTTGGCAAAGAAGGATGCACGAACAGCCACCAACGCACACTAACATGGAATACAGACGCCTAGCCCCAAAGAGATCTGCACATCCCACTCCACACATGCGATTGCCTTACCGTATTGCCCAGGTTCCGAAGTCCAACTAGTCCTGTCCCAATTGTAAGAGTCTCTTGTTTCTACAATGTAAGTGCAAAATAAGAAGGTGAAGTTACTGCTTAAACAAGGGACATGTCATCTTGCACTCACCAGGACACTTTGCAGGAATACTAATATTTATATTGCATGAGAAGGGAATGCTGATTAGATAATGGTCTCTGATTGCTAAAGAGGATGCCATGAAGAATGTATCAGTTGATGGTGACTGACAGTTAATTGCCAAGCATTCCCTTCCCATGCAGTATAAATCGTTGTTTTCCACTTGTGTCCTGATGAATGCAAGCATAAAAGCTTTGACATAAACACTGGTGAACAAAAATACAAGTTCTTTATTGCCAAATAATTACATCAACAATACTCGTTTCATGGCGGCAAAATATCCAAGGTGCTTCAGAAGATCAATATCAAAATACAACACAACTTTCCATAAAGAGATAGCTGGGACAGATGACCAAAAGCTCAGTGAAACAGGGAGGTTATAAGGTAAATCGCAAAGGAGGAGGAGATTGAACAGGTGAGGGAGAGCGGGAAAGAGGGAGCAGGGAAGGGAGCGCAAGAGCATGGTGTATCAAAATGGGTGTGAGACAGGAGGGAGAGGGAGAGAGGGTGGGGGAGAGAGGGTGGGGGAGAGAGGGAGGGTGGGTTGGGGCAGGATGGAGGGAGGGTGGGTGAGGGTGGGATGGAGGGAGGGGGAGGGAGGGAGGGAGGGTGGGTGGAGGGGAGGGGAGGGAAAGAGGGTGGGAAAAAAGGGTAGAACAGAGAGGATGGGACAGAGAGGGTGGGGGAGAGAGGATGGGGGAGAGAGGATGGGGGAGAGAGGATGGGGGAGAGAGGATGGGGGAGAGAGGGAGGATGGGGGAGAGAGGGAGGATGGGGGAGGGAGGATGGGGGAGAAAGGGTGGGGGAGAGAGGGTGGGGGAGAGAGGGTGGGGGAGAGAGGGTGGGGGAGAGAGGGTGGGGGAGAGAAAGGGTGGGGGAGAAAGGATAGGGGAGAGAGGGTGGAGGAGAAAGGATTGGGGAGAGAGGATTGGGGAGTGAGGGAGGGGAGAGACGGAGGGGAGAGAGGGTGGGGAGAGAGAAGGTGGGGAGGGAGAAGGTGGGGAGGGAGAAGGTGGGGAGAGATGATGGGACAGAGAGGGTAGGGGAGAGATGATGGGGAAGTGAGGGTAGGGAAGAGAGGGTGGAGGGAGAGAGGGTGGGGGAGATGGGGTGGGGGAGAAGGGGTGGGAAGAAGGGGTGGGGGAGGGAGGATGGGGGGGCAGAGAGGGTAGGGAAAGAGGGTAGAACAGAGTGGGTTCTGTTCTAGAGAGTGGGGGAGAGAGCGTGGGGGAGAAAGGATAGGGGAGAGAGCGTAGGGGAGAAAGGATTGGGACTATTAGAGGGTAGGGAAGAGAGGGTGGAGGGAGAGAAGGTGGGGGAGAGAGGCTGAGGGAGAAGGGGTGGGGGAGAAAAGGTGGGGAGGAAAGAGTGTGATAGAAAGTGAGTGAGTGTGTGAAAGAGAGAGACAGAGAGCTCACTGAGAGTAAAATGTGGTGACAGAGAAGGATAACAGAGATAGGGGGCAAGAGACGATGGATGGGCAAGAAAGACGGAAGCAGTGAGAGAGATAGAGAGACAGAGAGTGAGGTGGGGCAAATAGACAAAGAGGGAGATAGATATATATAGTGATTGAAAGAGAGGGTGATGGGGGAGAAGGGAGATTTTTAGGGAAGGGATTCCAGAGCTCAGGCCCCTAGGTAGCTGATGGCATGGCCATCAATGGTGGAGTGCCGGGACTCAGGTGATGGGGGAGAAGCCAGAATTGGAGTACACAGATCCCGAAGATTGTAGAACTGGTGGAAATTACAGAGATGGGGTGGGTTATAGAGGCTGAAGGAGGGTATAGAGAGAGTGTTGTAGGGGCTGGAAGAGGTTACAGAGATAGGGAGGGTTGTAGGGGCTGGAGGAGGTTATAGAGATAGGGAGGGTTGTAGAGGCTGCAGGTTACAGAGATAGGGAGGGTTGTAGGGGCTGGAGGAGGTGCAGAATGACCTCTGTAGGAATATCTGTGTGTGTGTGTGTGTGTGTGTGTGTTATAGTTGGTCCATCAGCGTACGTGCGTCCGAGTCAAAGTGCATTTGTGTGTGTGTGTGTGTGTGTGTGTATACGTGTGTGCGCGTATCCAGCACGAACATGTTGCCTGCAACTGCTAATGATCTGCTGATGTAGTTGTGCACACACAGTGAACCTGGGCAGAGGATCAGCAGAGTGGATCAGGATAATTATAGGTCCAAGAATCTGCTAATCACAGAGATAGTTTAACCCAGAGGCACTGAGAGATACAAAAGGAAAGAATGGGAGTGTGTGTGTGTATGCGTTGGGGGTGGGTGTGTGTGTGCGTGAGCGTGTGTGTGTGTGTATGTCGTGTGTGTGTCTGCGCGCGCGTGTGTGTTGCTGAATGTGTGTATTGGTGTGTGTGTCTGTGCGCGTGTGTGTGTGTGTGTTGGCATGAGGAGAGAGAGAGGGACTGTCAGAGGAGGGCCTATCAGAGAGAGGAGGGACTGTCAGAGAGAGGGGAGACTGACAGAAGGAGTGGGGAAGAGAGGGAAGGGGGAAGAGAGGGAAGGGGGAAGAGAGGGAAGGGGGAAGAGAGGGAAGGGGGAAGAGAGGGAGAGGGGGACAGAGAGGCGGGGGGACAGAGAGGAGGGGGTTCAGACAGCGTGGGTAAAGACAGCGGGGGGAAGGAATAACAGCGGGGGTAACCGAGGGAGGGAGGGGGGAACCGAGGGAGGGGGGGATCCGAGGGAGGGAGGGAGGGGGGGATCTGAGGGCGGGGGGGAGGGAGGGGGGATCCGCGGGAGGGAGGGAGAGAGGAGGGGAACCGAGGGTGGGAGGGATCCGAGGGGGGGTGGTGGGGAACCGAGGGAGGGGTGTGGGAACCGAGGGAGGGGAGGGGGGAACCAAGGGAGGGGAGGGGGGGAATCGAGGGAGGGGAGGGGAGGAAGCGAGGGGCTAAGAGGGGAACCGAGAGAGGAAGGCGGGAACCGTGGGAAGGGGGGGAGAACGGAAGGACGGGAGAACTGAGGGACGGGGGAACCGAGGGAGGTGGAAACCAAGAGAGAGAGAGAGAGAGAGGGACTGAGAGGGGATGGGAGAGCGCAAAAGAAAGTGAGCACACAAGGAGTGCAAGCACGGCAGAGTGCGAGCGCGACAGAGAGTGTGAGTGTGAGAGTGTGTGACTGTGGGAGAGAGAGTGCAATCATGGGAGCATGTGAGCGCAGGAAAGAGAGAGTTTGAAAGCAGAAGACAGAGTGTGAACGCGATAGAGAATGAGAGTGCGAGAGTGGGAAAGAGAGGGCATGGGGAGAGAGCGAGTGCGCGGGAGAGAGAGAGTGGGCAGGAGAGAGAGAGAGCGTGCGAAGAGACAGAGTGCAGGGAGAGAGAGAGCGCATGGGAGAGAGCACGCGCGGGAGAGAGAAGGCACATGAGAGACAGAGAGCAAGCGGGAGAGAGCGCACGGGAGAGAGAGAGTGTGTGGGAGAGAGAGTGCACAGGAGCGAGCACACGTGAGACAGCACGCGGGAGACAGAGAGAGTGTGGGAGAGAGAGCGTGTGGGGGAGAGAGAGAGCACGTGGAGAGAGACAGAGCGTGCAGGAGAGAGAGAACGCAGGAGACAGAGACCGTGTGGGAGAGAGATTGGTGGGAGAGAGAGAGAGCACGTGGACAGGGCATGCAGGAGAGAGAGTGTGCGCGGGAGAGAGTGCGCCGGAGAGAAAGAGAGCACACAGGAGAGGAAGCGTGCCAGAAAGGGAGTGCGCAGGAGAGGGAGCACACGGGGGAGAGAGAGCGAGCCAGCAGGAAAGAGAGTGAGCGCGCAGGAGAGAAAGAGCACACGGGAGATTCAGAGCATGCAGGAGAGAGAGCGAATGCTCAAGAGGGAGAGAGAGTGCGTAGGAGAGACAGAGAGCATTCAGGAGAGAGAGAGAGAAAGGACAGGCAAGAGAGAGCGCAAGGGAGAGAACGTGCAGGAAAGAGAGTGTGTACGGGAGGAAAAGAGCACACTGGAGAGACAGAGAGCACTCGGGAGAGGGAGCGAGCCAGAAAGAAAGGGAGTGTGCCTGAGAGAGAGGGTGCGTGCAGAAGCGGGAGTGTGAAGGAGAAGGAACACACAAGAAAGAGAGAGGGGGCACGTGGGAGAGAGAGAGGGCCCGCAGGAGAGAGAGTGAGCATGCAGGAGAGAAAGAATACGCAGGAGATTCACAGCACACAGGAGAGAGAGCGAACGCCCAAGCCGGAGAGAGAGCGCGGTGGCATGCAGTAGTGAGAGAAAGGATGGGAGAGAGAGCTCGCAGGAGAGAGAGCACACGTGTAGGAGGGAGCAGCAGGGCCCAGAGATGGACAGAGCAACAGGAAGGGAGGAAAGGGACAGGAGAGGAGGGGGAAGGGAGGGGGAGGGGGAAGAGAAAGACTGTCTAAGAGGGGGAGAAAGCCAAACAGAGAGGAAGATAGAAAGACAGAGGAAAAGAGTGAGTTGCAGGGTAGAATCAGAGAAGGAAGTGGGAGAGAGAGGAGGAGACAAAGGAGAAATAGAGAACCAGTGAGAAATTGGCACGGCTTAATCTGATGAAGTTCAAGCCTTATTCCTTTCCATCCTACCTTGTCTGCAACTATGAGGAGCCCCATGGCCAATCAGTCGCTTGCCAGTGAAGAAGCAAACTCGACCCACCCAGCACACTGAACCGTCGACAGTACCTGTCATCGGCTGATGGGTATAGGAGCCCCGGGGAGCGAGCAGACAGAGAGTGTGCTGTCAGCAGCTTGCAGCTGGTAATCCCTGCTGCAGTTAAGAGGATCAATCACGTAGCCAGCAAGGGCAGGATCAAAGACTCAGTCACACTGAGCACAGGGTGGCAGAGATCCTGGGAGAAGGCATGTGAGAGAGGTGGAGAGGAGGGAAAGGCAGTGGTTAGGGTTCAGGCAAAGTTAATCGGTGGGGGGAATAGATGAGAGGTGTGATAATAGTACTGCAAATTTGATTCTTTATGTTTAAGAGTACAGCTTAAAATTCAGCTTTATTCTATAGGTAGGCAGCGTGTCTGGTAGAAATACAGCTCAGATGCTGGGAAAGCAGGATAATTACTCATTTTAGTCATGTAGCATTTTCTTAGAGCTAATGGACTTTTGTTTCCACAAAGAAGCTCCTCTGGGGTTTTTGATTAAAGAAATAGAACGTAGGTTTAGATTGACAGGGTCATGTAATTATGTGGTTACTGGGAGAAACAGCTTTCCGTTCCAGCTGGGAATTGTTTAAAAAGAGTTCTGCAAGCTTCTCTGAAACTTGTTTTCCCTCTGAAAACTTCAACTGTTAAATAATTGGTTTATTTAACCAATGGATGGTGATGAAAGTGTGGAATTCACTGTCACGACATGTAGTGGAGGCCAAACTGTCATCTGATTTCAAGAAGAAATTAGGTATAGCTCTTGGAATTCGATGATCAACCGTGATCAAAATGAATAGCAGAACAGGCTCGAAGGGCCAAATGGCCTACTCCTGCTTCTAGTTTCTAAAGTTGTTTCCTTTTCATTTTTATATATTGTTCAACTATTAACAGTTAAGTTGCACCATTTGTTAGAATTATATTTCAACTGTGTTATTAAATAGCTTGCTTTGCTATAAAAGATCTCTACTGTCAGTGGAATCATTACTGGAAGGAAGTATTCTTTCATCACATTTATACCAAAATAGAAAAATTGTTGGGGTCCAGTCTGGTTTCAGAAGATAGCTTGGGTTTCTGATCCAAGGTTTTAACAAGAGGAGGGAAGGGGCTAGGGATTGGGGAGGAGAATAGATAGAGAGCTGGAGACGACTGCAAAGGTGGAGCAGAGTGCTGGGGCTGGTTAGGGTATGAAGGAGGGAACTGAGTGGTGGAGGAGAGAACGAAAGTGGCTGGAAAGAGGTGAGGAGGTGATAAGTGGTGAGTTTTTTTTGTGCAGTAACCCAAACGCAATTGCAGATGGAGACAAAGGTGGACACACTCCGGGTTGTACGAGCTGAGGGGTCGTTTGTAGGGAAAGGCAAAGAGATACCATCATCCCCCTCCCCCCGCCTCCAATCTCACCTTCAGCCGGCGCTGCTGCTGCTGTTGGTCCTGGACGAGTGTGTTTGGCTCATCCCGGCTCTGTGTCGCTGTCGTGGTGCTTCCCAGGTGACTGGACGGGCCTGGCAGGATGTCCAGCTGCACAGGCCGTAGGGCCACCCCTCCCCCGGGCTGCGCCTCAGGGTCGTCCTGGTGCAGCCCCCTCAACGAGGAGCTGCGCTTGAGGGCAGGGGCCGGGGCTGGGGCGGGCTCAGGGCCAGAGGGCACACGGCCCAGGGAGGGGGAGCGCCGCAGCCGGGCGGCGCTCAGCCTCCGCAGGCACTCCTGCAGCTCCTGTGGCTCGTGCAGGCCGGCGCAGGGATCAGCCTGCTGGGAGAGGGGCCCCACCCGCGCAAGGCTAGCCTTCCGCCGGGAGGGAGGCGAGGAGGAGGAGGAGGAGGAGGAGGAGGTGGAGGAGATGGCAGACGGGTTGCTAGTGCTGAGGGAGTGGTCAGCCCGCAGAGGAGTGCGCTTGGCACCCGGGCTGGGAACCACCACTGAATCCCGGCTGATGCGGCCTGTCCTCCCCTTGACTTCTAGCTTCCTGCCCCTTTCGTCGAGCGGCCCTGGTCCAGGAGGGAGGGGTCTGGCCCGGGAGGAGGAAGAGGGCGGTTGATAGGCGGCGGGGCGTGCTCCCACAGCCCGTCCCCCTGACAGCCGCTCCTGGCTTGGTGCCCTCGGACTGCCCACTCCTGAGCCAGCCAGCAAACGGCGAGTAGCCTTCGGGGTGGTGGAGCCTGGTATCGGGGGCCCTACATAGGGGCTGCGAAGGGAGTAGGGCTGAGGCATGTCTCATCACGAGGAAAGAGAGTGGTAGGAGGCTTCCAAGGGATGATAGCAAGGCTCCTGTAGAAAGAACGATAAAAGAGATGCAATGAGTTGCATATATCTGGATTAACATCAGTAGAGATACAATCAGTAACACGGTGCTGGGGGAGAGGGATTACTGAGTGACAGTGTGAGGGAGCTGGATTAACATCAGTAGAGACACAGTCAGTAACACAGGGCACTGGGGGAGAGGGGTTACTAAGTGACAGTGTGAGGAGCTGGATATACATCAGTAGAGATACAGATGTTATCTCTACAGGAGCTCAGCCTCCGCAGGCACTCCTGCAGCTCCTGTGGAAGAGGGTGCTGGGGAGAGGGGTTACTGTTATAGGGCAATATCAGGGATTGTACCTTTTATATTTTATTTGTCCATTCATATTTTATTTAATTTCAGTCTAATACGTGCAAGGCTACATAGAGCAAGCCCAGAGAGCTAGGCCTCACCAGAGGGAAGGAACAGTTGACACAGACAGCTAGAGGCCTGCTCTGCCGACAGATAATGATTAACGCATGCTATCAACTTCTGATATGCAGGAGATCACTCGGAATTACCATGACAATGAGAGAACTGGCATTAAGAGAATCAGACTTCATATAGTCTAGGGAAGGCATAGTCTTAGGCAAAGCGCAATGACTTGGCAGAGGTGAGGAATGATTTACACATTGTTGAAAATCAATTCAGCAAATACAATGCTTTGACATTATAATCGGGTAAACGGAACTGCCCAAAGTACTGATTAACAAAGTTGTACTGAACAATGCAGTCTGCATAACGAGATTAGAAGAACCATTTTGTATTCAACTCGAGGAATTAATATGTTAACATGAACCTTTGTGAATCGAAAACACATAATACCCTGTGCCAATCTAACAGATGTGGGGATGCTGGCGTTGGACTGGGGTAAACACAGTAAGAAGTCTCACAACACCAGGTTAAAGTCCAACAGCTTTATTTGGTAGCAAAAACCACTAGCTTTCGGAGTGCTGCCCCTTCGTCAGATGAGTCAGGTGGTAGCAAACACCACTAGCTTTCACAGCGCTGCTCCTTCGTCAGGTTGACTCACCTGATGAAAGAGCAGTGCTCCGAAAGCTAGTGGCATTTGCTATCAAATAAACCTGATGGACTTTAACCTGGTGTTGTGAGACTTCTTACTGTGTTTACCCAGTCTAACAGATTTAGAGAAGGGCTTGAAGGCAATCTGAGATCTCAGGTCAGAGTCCAGCTCTCCCTCATGCATGTGGAATAAAAATTTTTCTCGAAGTTCGATGTAGTCTCCAAGGCTCGACTTGTTCTATTTCCCTCCAACAGTTACCGAGTTGTGAGGGAGCTGGATTAAAATCAGTTGAGATACAATCAGTAATCATGACGTAGAGATGCCGGCGATGGACTGGGGTAAACGCTTGTGAGTTTATTATCAAATACATCGGTTGGACTTAAACCTGGTGTTGTCAGACTTCATACAGTCAGTAACACAGGGTGTCGGGGGAGCGGGGTTACTGAGTGACAGTGAAAGGGGTCTGGATTCACATCAGTAAAAATACAGACAGTAACACAGGGTGCAGCTAGAAAGCGGTTACTGAATAGAATGTGACGAATCTCACAGACAAGCAGGAATAGTGCACCAATTTACCTTTTAAATGCCCTTCTGAGTGTGATTAGATGTGAACTTTCTCATTGCCATGTTCCACATTTTTCCAGGTCTGCCAACAAGGTCAACTGGAAATATATCAGCAATGTAAAGGTCAATGGAACAAAGTTTTAAATGAAATGGTTCACTCGCCAGTACAGCCCACGTGTGTCCCAGTGTCAACTCCTATACTGAATGAACATTGAGTTTATTGATTAATTATTGATCATTTTTGCACTTATTGAAGTATGTTGTTAATTACAAACAGTGCTGAGTATTGCTGGTGTTAACTGTTGATTGATGAGTTATCCTCAGTGTGTAGGGATATCTGGTTAAGTACTGATTGATTTCCCATAGAATCATTGAATCCATCCAATGCAGAAGGAGGCCATTCAGCCCATCAAGCCTGAACTGAGAACAATCGCACCCAGATTCTATCCCTGTAACCCCATGTCTTTACCCTGCTAATCCCCCTGATACTAAGGGACAATTTAGCATGGTCAATCAATGTAATCCGCACATTTTTCTAAGACTATGGGAGAAAACTGGAGCGCCCAGAGAAAACCCACACAGACACGAAGAGAATGTGCAAACTCCACACAGACAGTTGCCCAAGGCCGGAATTAAACTGTGAGATGGCAGTGCTAGTTGCAGTGCCACTCTTGTGTTATAATCATGAAAGATTGATTTAGTTGATTGATACTTGAGTATTCGTTAGTTTTACTATTTGATTGCTCTGGGGTTTATGGATGGATTTCCAATAGGATACAGGATAGAGTGATGATTTATTGACTATTAATTGAGTTTATTCCTGAAATATAGATTGTTTAATGGGTTTATGGAAGGATTATTCCAATTGATGCATTATTGGTTTATTGGGTGGTTGATTATTTACAGGGTTTAGCCATGGATTCTTGATTGTTTACAGGATTTGGTGATGGATTATTGATTGATGACTGGGTTTGGTGATGAATTATTGATTGTTTACTGGGTTTGGTGATGGATTATTGATTGTTTACTGGGTTTGGTGATGGATTACTGATTGTTTGCTGGGTTTGCTGATGGATTATTGATTGTTTACTGGGTTTGGTGATGGATTATTGATTGTTTACTGGGTTTGGTGATGGATTATTGATTGTTTACAGGGTTTTCTGATGGACTATTGGCTGTTTACTGGGTTTAGTGATGGAACATTGATTGTTTACTGGGTTTAGTGATGGAACATTGATTGTTTACTGGGTTTAGTGATGGATTATTGATTGTTTACCAGGTTTGATGATGGATTATTGATTGTTTACAGGGTCTAGTGATGGATTACTGATTGTTTACCGGATTTCATGATGGATTTGTGATTGTTTACAGGGTTTAATGATGGATTATTGATTGTTTACTGGGTTTAGTGATGTATTATTAATTGTTTACAGGTTTTGGAGATGGATTATTGACTCTACTGGGTTTGATGATGGATTATTGATAGTTTACTGGGTTTGATGATGGATTATTGGTAGTTTAGTGGGTTCTGTGGTGGATTATTGATTGTTTATTGGGTTTGGTAATGGATTATAGATTGTTTACTGGGTTTAATGATGGATTATTGATCGTTTACAGGATTTGGTGATGGATTATTGATTGATGACTTGGTTTAGTGATGGATTATTGATTGATGACTTGGTTTAGTGATGGATTATTGATTGTTTACCAGGTTTAGTGCTGGATTATTTATTGTTTACAGGGTTTGGTGATGGATTATTGATTGTTTACCAGGTTTAGTGCTGGATTATTTATTAATTACCGGGTTTGGTGATGGATTATTGATTGTTTACTGGGTTTAGTGCTGTATTATTTATTGTTTAGCGGGTTTGGTGATGGATTATTGACTGTTTACTGGGTTTGGTGATGGATTATTGATTGTTTACCGGGTTTGGTGATGGATTATTGATTGTACACCAGGTTTAGTGCTGGATTATTGATAGTTTACCAGGTGTGGTGATGGATTATTGATGGGATTGGGATTCAGATGTTTCAGGAAGGACAGGGAGGGAGGCAAAAGAGGTGGCGGAGTGGCACTGTTGATCAGGGACAGTGTCACGGCTGTAGAGGAGGTGGATGCTGTGGAAGGACTGTCTACGGAGTGTAAGTTAGGAACAGCAAGGGGTCGATAACTTTGCTGGGTGTTTTCTATAGGCCGCCCAATAGTGACTGGGAAGTTGAGGTGCAGATAAGGAAACAGATTCTAGAGAGATGTAGTAACAACAGAGTTGTCATGATGGGAGACTTTAATTTCCCAAACATCGACTGGAATATCCCTAGGATAAGGGGTTTGGATGGGGAGGAGTTTGTTGGGTGTGTTCAGGAGGGTTTCCTGACACAGCACATGGATAAGCCTACGAGAGAGGCTGTACTTGACCTGGTGCTGGCTAATGAACCTGGACAGGTGTTGGATCTCTCGGTGGGAGAGCATCTCGGGGATGGCAATCATAATTCTATCTTCTTCACGATAGCATTGGAAAGAGATAGGACTAGGCAGGCTAGGAAGGTGTTTATCTGGAGTAAGGGGAAATATGAAGACATCAGGCAGAAAATTGGACGAGTAAACTAAAAGGAGGTGTTCTTGGGGAAAGGTACTTAAGGAAGGTGGCAGATTTTCAAGGAATGTTTGTCTGGAGCTCTGCACGACAACATTCCGATGAGACAGGGAGATTTTGGTAGGTTGTGGGAACCTTGGTGCACGAAGGTTGTGATGAACCTAGTCAGGAAGAAAAGAAAAGCGTACAAAAGGTTCATAGGGCTAGGAGATGTTAAGGATCTAGAGGAGTATACAGTTTGTAGAAAGGAGTTTAAAAAGGAAATTAGGAGAGCCAGAAGGGGTCATGAGAAGGCCTTGTCGGGTAAGATTAAGGAGAACCCCAAGGCGTTCTACAAATATGTGAAGAGTAAAAGCATGAGAAGTGAAGGGATTGGACCTATAAAAGGTGAAGGGGGAAATGGCAGAGGTGCTTAATGAGTACTTTGCCTCGGTATTCACGGTGGAAAATGACCTGGGAGGTTGTACTGCAGGTTTGCGGCGGACTGAAAAGATTGAGTATGTGGGCGTTAAGAAAGAGGATGTATTGGAACTTTAAAATTCTATCAAGATAGATAAGTCGCCAGGACCGGATGGGATGTACCCCAGGTTACTGTGGGAGGTGAGGGAAGAGATTGCAGAGCCCGTGGCAATGATCTTTACATCATCGATGGAGACTAGAGAGGTTCTGGAGGATTGCAGATGTGGTTCCTATTTTCAAGAAAGAGAACAGGGACAGCCCGGGAAATTACTGACCGGTGAGTCTGACCTCAGTGGTTGGTAAGTTGATGGAAAGAATACTGAGAGGCAGGATTTATGAACATTTAGAGAAGTTTAATATGATCAGAAATAGTCAGCACGGCTTTGTCAAGGGCAGGTCGTGCCTTACAAGCCTAGTTGAGTTCTTTGAAAATGTGACTGAACACAGTGACGAAGGAAGAGTGGTGGATGCGGTTTACGTGGACTTCAGCAAGGCGTTTGATAAGGTCCCCCATGCAAGACTTCTTCAGAAGGTGACAGGGCATGGGATCCCAGGGGCTGTTGCCTTGTGGATCCAGAACTGGCTTGCCTGCAGAAGGCAGAGAGTGGTTGTGGATGGGTCTTTTTCTGCATGGAGGTTGGTCACCAGTGGAGTGCCCTAGGGATCTGTTCTAGGACCCTTGCTGTTTGTCATTTTTATAAATGACCTGGATGAGGAAGTGGAGGCGTGGGTTAGTAAGTTTGCTGATGACACGAAGGTTGGTGGTGTTGTGGATAGTCTGGAGGGATGTCAGAAGTTGCAGCGTGACATATATAGGATGCAGGACTGGGCGGAGAAGTGGCAGATGGACTTCAACACGGATAAATGTGTAGTGGTCCATTTTGGCAGGTCCAATGGGATGAAGGAGTACAACATCAAGGGTAGGACTCTTAGCAGTGTTGAGGAGCAGAAGGACCTTGGGGTCCGGGTCCATAGGACTCTTAAATCGGCCTCGCAGGTGGAGGATGTGGTCAAGAAGGGTACATTGTACCGGCTTTCATTAATCAAGGGATTGAGTTTAGGAGTCGGGAGGTAACGCTGCAACTTTATAAGACCCTTGTCAGACCTCACTTGGAGTACTGTGCGCAGTTCTGGTCGCCTCACTACAAGAAGGATGTGGAAGCTATTGAGAGAGTGCACAGGAGATTTACAAGGATGTTGCCTGGATCGGGAGGCATGCCTTATGAAGATAGGTTGAGGGAGCTAGGTCTCTTCTCCCTGGAGAGATGAAGATTGAGAGGCAACCTGATAGAGGTTTATAAAAGGCTACTTCCCAGGGTTAAAATGGTCACTACAAGAGGACACAGGTTTAAGGTGCTGGGGAGCAGGTACAGAGGAGATATCAGGGGTAAGTTTTTCACTCAGAGGGTGGTGAGTGAGTGGAATCGGCTGCCGTTGGTGGTGGTAGAGGCAAACTTGCTGGGGTCTTTTAAGAGATTTCTGGATGAGTACATGGGATTTAATGGGATTGAGAGTTATAGATAGGCCTGGTAGGTATGGATATGATTGGCACAACTTGTGGGCCGAAGGGCCTGTTTGTGCTGGAGTGTTCTATGTTCTGTGTTTACCGGATTTAGTGATGGATAATTGATTGTTTACAGGGTTTGGTGATGGATTATTGATTGATGACTGGGTTTGGTGATGGATTATTGATTGTTTACTGAGTGTGGTGATGGGTTATTGATTGTTTACTGGGTTTGGTGATGGTTTATTGATTGTTTATTTGGTTTGGTGATGGATTATTGATTGTTTATTTGGTTTGGTGATGGATTATTGATTGTTTACTGAGTTTAGTGATGGATTACTGATTGTTTACTGGGCTTGATGATGGATAATTGATTCTTTACTGGGTTTATGGATGGATTATTGATTGTTTATTGGGTTTAGTAATGGATTATTAATTGCTTAATGGGGTTAGCGTGGGTTTCCCCCGGGTACTCCGGTTTCCTCCCATAGTCCAAAGATGTGCGGGTTAGGTTGATTGGCCATGCTAAGAAATTGCCATTTAGTGTCCAGGGATGTGTAGGTTAGAGGGATTAAAGGGTATAATATGTAGGGATATGGGGGTAAGGCCTGGATGGAATTGTGGTCGGTGCAGACTCAATGGGCCGAAGGGCCTCTTTCTGCTCTGTAGGGTTCTATGATTCTATGATAGATGATTTATTGTTTAAGGGTTTAGTGATGGATTATTTATTCTTTTACAGGAGATTGTGATGGATTATTGATTGTTTACCGGGTTCAGCGGTGGATTATTGATTGTTTACTGGGTGTGATAATAGATTATCTATTGTTTTTCGGTTTGGTGATGGATCATTGATTGTTTATTGAGTTTGATGATGGATTATTTATTGTTTATCTGTTTGGTGCTGAGTTATCTATCATTTACAGGGTTTAGTAATGGATTACTGACTGCTTAATGGGTTTAGTGCTGGATTATTGATTGTTTACAGGGTTTAGTGATGGGTTATTGATTGTTTACCGGGTTTCATGATGGATTATTGATTGATAACTGGGTTTAGTGATCGATTATTAATTGTTTACAACGTTTACGGATGGACTATTGATTGATTACTGGGTTTGGTGGTAGATAATGGGTTGATTTCTGGGTCTACTGATGGATTATTGATTGATTACTGGGTTTTGTAGCCAATACTGGGTTTACTGATTGAACACTCAGTTGAATGATAGTTACTGATTGATTACAGTGTTTAGCGATGAGTTAGGGTTGCATTAGCGATAATTTACTGAGATTTTTGTCTGGTTACTGGGCTGGTTGCTGGATTAGTTTCTCTTTGCTGGCTTCAATGATGGATTACTGGATTTAGTGGTGAATTATTTGGTGAATACTGGGATTGATGATGAACTATTGTCTGATTCCTAGGAATAGTAATAATTAGTGATGGTTTTGATGATTTACTAGGTTTAGAGATGGATTAATAACTGATTACTGGGTTTAGTTTAGTGGGTTTAATAGTGGATTGTTGACTGGTTATTGGGTTTGCTGATTGATTGGGGGCTGATGGATCTGGTGATTAATTAGTGACTGTTTTCTGGGTTTATTGATGGATTTGATTTTTTTTACTTGGGTTAGTGATTAATTAGTGTACAGTGTGTCATTTTGAGCACAGAGTGCGCTTACAAGCCTTTCCTCCTATCTAATTGTTTTACGAGCCTGTTTAAAATTTAAAGTTTATTTATTAGTGTCACAAGCAGGCTTATATTAACACTGCAATCATAGAATCATACAATCTCTACAGTGCAGAAGGAGGCCTTTCAGCCCACTGAGTTTGCACCGACCACAATCCCACCCAGGCCCTATCCCCGTATCCTCACATATTTACCATACTAATCCCCGGACACTAAGGTTCGTGCCAAGACCCTTTGGTGCTTGTTTGGATATACTGAGGGAGAATTTAGCATGGCCAATGCACCTAATCAGCACATCTTTTGGACTGTGGGAGGAAACCGGAGCACCAGGAGGAAACCTGCATAGATATGGTGACAATGTACAAACCCCATACAGACAGTGACCCAAGCTGGGAATGGAAACCGGGTCCCTGATAGTGTGAAGCAGCAGTGCGAACCACACTGCCATTCAATAAAATAGAAGATGAAGCGAAGCAGCACTCGATTCTCCTGAGTGTGTGTTGGGTGAAGAGTTGATGAGGAATCTGGCCATGCCACAGGAACCAGGGGAGATTTATTTCCAGATTTAGTTGCTCTGGTCCAGAATCACCATAATCAGTGATTGTTTAAAGATTCAAATTTCAGAGCTATTTTTAAAAATCAGGTCAATCGGTAGCTAACATTGTGGCACAATTATTCCAGCTTTCAGAACAGTGTGATTTCGGAGTAGTTTTAGAAGATATTATCAGAGATAGGCTGATGTACGGCATTAACAAGAATAGCATTCAACGTCAGTTGTTGGGTGAAGTCACACTGAGTTTTAAGGCTTTAGAAATTTCTCAGGCCATGGAAATGGCTGTCAGTAATAGTGGAGATATTCAGCAGACTAACAGTGCAATGGCCACGCCTGGGCACCACTAAGAACAGAAAGAATCTGCAGGATAGGTGAAAGCAATGGAATATTTGAGGTGCAGAAGGCCACACTATGCTAATCATTGCAAGTTTATGACCAGTGTGTCATTGTTGCCACAAAAAAGTGCATTTAGCATAAAAATGCAGGGCTGTGAAGAGCAAGGCGAGGGGCGAGCAAGGTAATTGTAATTCATTGAAGCCTCAGTCAGTTACACACCACGTGGAAAAGTTGGTGCAGGAAGATTTGATTTATTGTCACATGTATCAACATACAGTGAAAAGTACTGTTTTTGTGCACTATACAGACAAAGCATACCGTTCACAGAGAAGGAAACAAGAGAATGGAGAATGTAGTGTTACAGTCAAAGCTCAGGTGTAGAGAAAAATCAACTTAATGTTTGGTAGGTCCATTCAAAAGTCTAACGGCAGCAGGGAAGAAGCCGTTTTTGAGTCGGCTGGTATGTGTCCTCAGGCTTTTTTATCTTTTTCCCGACGGAAGAAGGTGGAAGACAGAACGTCCAGGGTGCGAGTGGCATCTTCAATTATGCTGGCCGCTTTGCCAAGGCAGCAGGAAGGGTAGACAGAGTCAATAAATGGGAGACGAGTGTGTGTGATGGACTGGGCTACATTCATGACATTTTGTAGTTTCTTGCGGTCTTGGGCAGAGCAGGAGCCATACCAAGCTGTGATACAACCAGAAAGAATGCTTTCTATGGTGCATCTGTAAAAGTTGGTGAGAGTCGTAACTGACATGCCAAATTTCCTTAGTCTTCTGAGAAAGTTGGTGAGCTTTCTTAGCTATACTGTGGGCATGGGGGCGGGGGGACCAGGACAGGATAATGATGATCTGGACACCCAAGAACTTGAAGCTGTTGATCCTTTCTACTTCGTCCCTGTTGATATAGACAGGGGCATGTTCTCCTTTACGCTTTCTGAAGTCAATGAAAATCTTCTTCATTTTGTTGACATTGAAGGAGAAGTTATTGTTGCCGCACCAGTTCACCAGATTCTCTATCTCATTCCTGTACTCTATCTCTTCATGGTTTGAGGTCTGATCCACTTCACTGGTGTCATCAGCAAACTTGAAAATTGAATTGGAGGGAATTTGGCTGCACAGTCATAGATGTATAAGGAGTATAGTAGGGGGCTGAGAACACAGCCTTGTGGGGCACCGGTGTTGAGGATGATCATGGAGGAGGTGTTGTTGCCTATCCTTACTGATTGTGGTCTGTGACTTAGGAAATTTAGGCTCCAGTCACAGGAGTTGCTGAGGCCCAGGCCACAGAGTTTGGAGATGGGTTGTGTGGGAATAATGGTGTTGAAGACTGAGCTGTAGTCAATAAATAGGAGTCTGACCTGGGTACCTTTGTTATCGAGGTGTTCCAGGGTTGAGGGCAGGGCCAGGGAAATGGCGGCTGCTGTGGATCTGTTGCGGAGGTAGGCAAACTGTAGTGGATCCAGGTAATCTCGCAGGCTGGAATTGATTCGTCTGTGACTAGCCTTTCGAAGCACTTCATAATGATGTATGTCAGAGCCACCGGCCGATAATCATTAAGGCACGCTGCTTGGCTTTTCCTTGGTACTGGGATGATGGTCATCTTCTTGAAGCAGATAGGGACCTCAGATTGTTGTAGAGAGATTGAAGATGTCTGCGAATATCCCTGCCAGCTGATCCGCACAGGGTCTGAGTGCATGTCCGGGTAGCCCATCCGGGTCAGTCACTTTCCATGAGGTGACGTTCGAGAAAGCTGCTCTGACATCTGCAATGGTGACCCCAGGTACAGGTTCATCCAAGGCTTCCAGCGTGGAGAGCACACTCTTGCTGACCTGTTGCTCATACCAGACGTAGAATGCATTGAGCTCATCAGGGAGCGGTGCGTTGGAGCCAGTGATTTTATATGCCTTCATCTTGTATCCTGTTATGTCTTGCAGACCTTGCAATAGTCGGCTAAGGGTCCGTGTAGCTGGCTTGGGACTCTAACTTGGTCTGGGTCTGTCTTTTGACATCTTTGATTGATCTCCTTAGGTCGTATCTGGCTTTTTTGTATAGTAAAAAGTCTGACAACACCATGTCAGACTTTTTACTGTGTTTACCCCAGTCCAACGCCGGCACATCCACATCATTTTTTGTATAGGTCAGTGTTGCCTGATTTGAACGTCTCAGACCCGGATTAAAGCAAGCAGTGGATATCCCTGCTCTTCCATGGTTTTTGGTTGGGGAACACACGGCTTTGGGAAACACATGGAAGAGACACAAGCTGTCGGTATGTTCAATATTAATTTTAATTCAATATTAATATTAATTTTTTTGCTCCAGTTGTAGTCGATGATAAACAGATCAAATGGAGGTGGACACAGGAGCCTCCGCATCTATAGTTAGTGAGGAAAGTTGGCGTGACACTCCCACCTAGCGACAGCACTTACCCTGGCAGAGATTAATCTTCGGATGTACACTGAAGAGACCATATCTTTGTCCATACCATACTGTGTACAATAGTCAAGAAGAAAGGGCATGCCTGCTTGTGGTCAACGGGAAGGGGTCGAGCTTCCTTGGGCGAAACTGGCTCAGCAAAGTTCCATTGGACTAGGGCGAGATTAAGCTCATAAAGGTGACCGAGGTTGTTTTTATGAAATCTCTAACATGTTCAAAGATAAAATGGGTACCTTGTGCAGTGCTACTGCAAAGTTGTACTTAAATTCTCAGACTACTCTTCACTTTTTCAAGCCTAGGACAGTTCCTTAAGAAGGAAAATGGAGGAATTGGAATGGCTGCAAAGACTTGGAATCATTATGCCTATTCCATTTTCTTCATAGACATCTCCAATCAATCCTGCCCTTAAAAATTACGATCAATCAGCTTTCCAAGTTAGATGCTTATCCATTGCCTAGGGTGGGAGGTTATGGGAGGCAAGGGGATATTTCAAAGGATGGTGGATAATATATTATAAGGTATTCCTAAACTTGCAGACTACTTCGGCTATCAGACAGAGCTGTTCAAACTCTGAAGTAGGGATTGAAGAGGGTGGCAGCTGATGTTTTGAGTACAAAGTTCTCCAGATTTTTATTCCAGCATCGTATCACACCACAATCCAAAACCAGGCTCTCTCCAGTGGGATTGCTGCCAGGTCAAAAGTCAAAGTCTCACCTGGATCTGCTTTGTCCCGATCTCAGAGCAAAAGTGAGGCGGAGACAAGAGAAGCAGCAGCAGGAGGGACACGACAACCGTGATAAAGAGAGGCAGTTTAAACCAGCTGGTTAGGTTTACATCAGGAACTTTGGTAGTAACTGCAGGTGGATACTGTTCCAGTACTTTGTGTCATGAATGAGACTGCGAAACGGAAGAGTTGTCCGTAGACACAAAAGTCACATTCATTTATGGTATGACCGAGTGAGCAAAGCTTACAGAGTTGGCAATCGTTACAGATTACACAGCAGAAGGTAACGCTGCTGTGTACATTCACCAGGAAGTGGCACTTTTGATTCCAAATTTCCAGTTGATTCTGCTGGGCGCGTGAAAGACGAAAGTTCAGGTACAGATTCTCAATTTACTCCTTCACCTACCATTCCAGATAAACCATTACAGGATTCACCAGTGATATTGCTTCAGTCACAATGCAGCTGCAAAGCTCCTGACAGACTCTCACATTTGTTGTATTTCTATCCTGATGAGGATTGAAGTTTAAGTGGAGGGAACAAAAGTGTTACAGAGCAAAAAGTGTTACAAATCAGTCAGTCAGAGCACATTGGTGTGACAATGCCATGCCTTTAAGAAGTGTATTTGTGTCATGTTTCTTGTGACGATGTTAAGATTCAACTGTTTAAATGGTGCCAATTTGTCTGCAACCAGCAAACTGTGTGCTGAGCACGCAGAAGAATAATTGCCCCTAGTTAATGGGACATTTGTTTTAATTTGAGCTAACTTTTTATTATTTATAGGGTTTTCCCCTGATGTTTCAGAGTAGGGTTTAATTAGATTGACTGATGCGAATGAGCAGAACTAGGCTTACAGGAAGACAAGCAGGCAGTTGCTGTTTGAATTTGAAAAGGAGCACAGCTCTCTCTCTTGAAATTGAAGTCAGGGACTCCTATTAAATAGGTATATATATAGGAGATTGTTTTAAATAAGGGTCATTAGCATTGGGGCATCCCTGGTAAGGTAAATGGATATGGTACAATAATAATGTTTTTTATCCTTTTCATTCACAGGTTTTAAGTCGGTCCGCCTTGTGTCCAACGAGGGGCATACACGCGATAGGTCGTACTTGGGCTGCTCTTGGTTGTTCGAGATTGGCCTAGTGCTTCATGTCATTAGTGTGTGCCTAAACTGGACAAGATACTGGGCAAGACGACAGCTCAGTGATTATCACTGATTGCTGTGCAGACACATGGATTTGGGCCGGTGTCTGTGGGAGTTTGCGCATTCTCCCCGTGCTTGCGTGGGTTTTCTCCGGGTGCTCTGGTTTCCTCCCACACCCCAAAGATGTGCTGTTAGGCTGATTGGCAGTAACAAATTGTCCCTAAATCAGTTTCCCTCAATCTGGATGGCCATAAAACATTAGACAAGGGTCGTGGGTGGAGAGGGGGACTGGTGGTGTTGAGATGGCTGTGTGGGCTCGTTGGGCCGAGGGGCCTGTTTCCCGGGCTGTTCTTGTTCTTTGTTCTTCTTCTTTGTTCTATTCCTCCAGGGGTCTGCAAAAGGCAAGGGAGGCAATCTTTTCACCAGTGTGACGATCCAACAGGATCAGATGAGGTGAAAAATCAGGTACATGCCCAGTTTCTCACATCTCGCGACGTTACCAGCCCCCTCCCGTTGTACTAGCAAAATCAGCCTCATGCCTGGAAAGGGGGCAGGGATGGGACCTGAACCCATGATAGGGAGGATGGGAGTGGGGCGGTGGGGAGAAAGGCCCTTATGGGTTGGAAGGGGTGCTCTGCAAAGGGGGGGTAGGAAGAGGAGGTCAGGGATAGAAATTAGCGGTGGCGGGGTGGGAACACAATACATTGGGAGATCCAGCCGTCTGCACACTGGTGCCCCTACAGCTCAGCAGCTGCCCGGTAAGAATCACACTTTACCTCATTTATTTTCTAAGTGTGATGCGATTGCATCTGGGAGCATGCCCAAAAAAAAGGGTGTGATTCCCTCCTGTATTCACGCTCATTCAGCACTTGGAATTTTTTGGTAAAATCGTCCCCAAGAGATGTTTTCTCCTTCTCTCTGAAGTTTTGCTGTTTGAGACTCACAAGACAGGTGTCTCTCTGTATCTCAGTCCAGGGGTGTTAAAAGGCTTGAGTCGTAACAACTCACATAAGCATGTGTGTTTTTTTGCTAACTGATTCTGAAGAGGAGTTTACGTCAAATAATTGCTTAATTTGAAACTAATAGAGATATCAGTTAAGAAACATATCACGTCATGTTTAAGAATTTCAACTAGTAAAAGTTAAGCTAATTCTTTTTGTTATAATGCAATTGTATTGGTAAATACCTAGTGGATCAATAGAATCACACCTGAAGTGATACACCTCATGCTCAGATTAATGCCAAAATCAAAAATAGTTGGAGCCTAATCTAACTTCATAATATGCCTTGGAGGCTCTTTATATGCTTTGTCTGTAGCATGCAAGAAACAATACTTTTCACTGTATGTTAATATATGTGACAATAATAAATCAATCAAGATAAGCAAAATTGGGGGCTCACCTGGGATTAAAATCCATAATTCCTTGTTTGGTTTAGGATGATTGAACTCCAAGATAGTTGGTGTCGCGTATTGGTGTTTTAAGAACATAAGAAATAGGAGCAGGAGTAGGCCATCTAGCCCCTCGAGCCTGCCCCACCATTCAATAAGATCATGGCTGATCTGAAGTGGATCAGTTCCACTTTCCCGCTTTCTCCCCAAGTGTTCAAGTGTTGTATTCAAGTGTTTCAAGTGTTTTTCAAGTGTTGTATTTGGTTGTTTGTATTCAGTTAGTTTAAATAGTGAGTGCCTTGTGGAAAAATGGCTCTTTCAATTGTTAAAGTTTTCCTGGGTGTGGAAGAAGTCACTCGGTGTTGTTAAAGCAAAGCTTTTGGAATTGGCAAACAAGCTGCAATTGACTACCTGAAGGGGGGAGGAAGGTGGAGATAATTGCTCAGCATTTAAAACTGCTAGAAACACAGTCTGAATTGGAATTGGTTAGAATTTAATTACAAATGAAACAGCTTGATTAGAAGAGAGAGAAAGAAATAGAGAGAGAAACACTATTGCAGCGGAAAGGGAAAAAGAAAGAACATGACCGGCAGAACAAATAGCAAAAGAATTGAAAGAATTTTAATTGCAACAAGAAAAAATAAATAAAACAGCTTGAATGACAATTAAGAGAAAGAGAAGGAATCGCCCTGGCGAACAACAAGAAAAAGAGAGAGAATTAGAATTTCAGGAGCTGGAAAGAAAATTTGAATTTGAAATTTTAAAAGTGCAAATGCGTAAAACTGCGAGAGTGGCAGTAAAAAGGGTAGATGCATTGTTTCGAGAATCAGAGGTGGACATCAATTTCCACCTGCGAGGGATAGAAACTGGAGAAAAGAGAAATCCTCAGGTGGTAAGGGCAAAGGAGATCTCGTTGGAGATTATAGAATCTCTACGGCACAGGAGGAGGCCATTCGGCACAGCGAGCCCACATCAACAACAATCTCACCCAGGCCCTATTCCCATGACCCACATATTTATCCTGCTAATCCCCTGACACTGAGGGTCAATTTAGCGTGGCCAATCAACCTAAGCCATACATCTTTGGAGTGTGGGAGGAAATCGGAGTAGCTGGAGCAAACCCACGCAGACATGGGGAGAATGTACAAACTTTTACACAGAAAATGACCCAAGTTGGGAATTGAACCCAGGGTGCCTGGTACTGAGAGGCAGAGTGCTAATCACTGTGCCACAGCGTCGCCTAGCCTTACCTCGGTTAAAAAGGAAACACATAGATGTAAGAGAAATAAAAAACCTCAGATGTTTTCATTGTAATAAAGTTGGACACACAAAATCGCAGTGCTGGTGTTTTAAGAAAAGCACTAGGAAGACAAATGTGATAAAACAGAATAAGTTAGTGGGGTTTGTTAAAGTGATAAAGGAAACCCCAGGTGAAGCTAAAGAGATGCCAAAGAATGTCCTCCCTGGTCAGGGTTCGTTGATGAGAAAGTGCCAGATCTCTTTAAAGAATTTACCTGTGTGGGCAAGGTTTACCAGGCGGAGTGGATAAAGAAGGTAAGATTATAAGAGTTACGGGATCAAGTCTGGCTTTAATGAGAGATGAGGAGATTTGTAGTTCAGAAGGAGCATTGTCAGAAAAGGTGGTAATAATTGACATTACCGGTGAGAAGAGTAGTGTTCCATTATATAAGGAAAGGTGAGAGATTCCAGTGAAAAGTGGAACTCATAAAATCCCCACAGTGCAGCAGAAGACCACTCAGCCCATCGAACCTGCACTAACTCAGCGACAGCATCTTACCCAAACTCTATCCCTGTAACCTCATATGTTTACACCACTAATCCACCCAACCTACACATCCTGGGACACTAAGGGGCAATTTAGAATGGCCAATCAGCCTAATCCACACATCTTTGGACTGTGGGAGGAAGCTGTGGGCTTTGGACTGTGGTCTGTGGGTGGCACAGTAGCACAGTGGTTAGCACTGCTGCTTCACAGCTCCAGGGACCTGGGTTCGATTCCCAGCTTGGGTCACTGTCTGTGTGGAGGTTTGCACATTCTCCTCGTGTCTGCATGGGTTTCCTCCAGGTGCTCCAGTTTCCTCCCACAGTCCAAAGATGTGCGGGTTAGGTTGATTGGCCATGTTAAAAATTGTCCCCTTAGTGTCCTGGGATGTGTAGGTTAGAGGGATTAGTGGACAAAATATATAGGGATATGGGGATAGAGCCTGGGTGGGATTGTGGTCGGTGCAGACTCGATGGGCCGAAGGGCCTCTTTCTGCACTGTAGGGTTCTATGGTTCTATGGAGCACCCAGAGGAAACCAATGCAGACACAGGGAGAACAGACAGTGAACCAAGCTGGGAATCAAACCCGGGTACCACCATGCCACCCATAAGTGGTGCTAGGTGGAATAGGGGAATGATCTTTTCCAGGAATACAGTTTGTCCTGGGTGACAATATACCTGCATCACGAATGGAGTGATGTCTATTGTGGTTGAAAAACCAGCGGAAAATCAAACAACTGAAGTGTTACAGGAAGCATATCCCGGGATTTTTTCTGACTGTGTGGTAACAAGGTCACAAAGCCACAGGTTAAGACTAGGAGGAGAAATCAAAGAGTGAAAATAAAGTTGAACTTCAGTTACCAGAAGCCATTTTTGACCAAGAACAAGAACAGATGAAGGACAAAGTAGATAGCCTTAGTTCAGGCAAGTTGCAGAATCACAACTGAAAGATTTAGAGATAAAGCAGCTGTATCAGAAAGCATACAGAAAAGAAGAATCTGACTGTATATCAGAGTGTTATATATTAAAAATGGTGTCTTAATGACGAAATATTCAGGCGGATGAAAAATGGGCAGAAGTTCATCAAGTTGTATTATCAGTGGGTTATAGAAAGGAACTGTTGTGGGTAGCGCATGAAGAACCAGTAGGAGATCCTCTGGAGTAAGGAAAACTCAAGTAATAGTAAAAACCATTTTTATTGGCCTGGATTGCATAAGGATAGAGTAGAACTTTCTTTTACATGTCGCATATGACAGGTTATAAGAAAACCTCAAGCCGTAATCAAACCAGCAGCTTTAATATCCATTCTGACATTTGAGGAAACTTTTATGAGAATCCTAATTGATTGGGACGCCTGTCTAAAACGAAAAGTGGTAATCAATATATGCTGGCCATTATGGACACATTGACTAGGTTTGTAGAGACCATACTATTGCGCAATATTACAGCTAAAAGGGTTGTAGAGGAGTTACAGAATTATTTTTATCAGATACGGAATACCCACAGAAATACAATCAGATCAAGGGTCAAACTTTATGTCAAAGTTATTTAGAGAAGTTAAGGATAGCTTAGGAGAAAAGTATATAAAATCAACTACGTATTGTCCAGAATCGCCGGGAATCGTTGGAACAATGGCATCAATCTTTAAAAACCATGATGAGGTGTTAAAAAGCCTAGCAATTCATATAAGCCTGTGTGTTTTTTGATTCTGAAGAGAAGTTTACAACTATGGAGAATATTTCTTAAATTGGAACTAATAAAGATAGCTAGCAAGAATGATACCTTTATGTCTTGTCGTGTCTAAGTATTTCGATTGGTAAAAGTTGTACTAATTTCTGTTATAGTTAAATTGTCTTGGTAAAGAAAGTTCATTTTAATAAAAATTTCCTAGTTTTTCGATAGAATTACATCTGGAGCGAAACATCTTATGCTCACACTAATGACAAATGGAAAAACTGTAGGGGTCTACGCTAACTTCATACTATACCACGGAGTTTCTGAACTGGTCCCTAACCATGGCGTCTGTTGAGGGTTCTGAGCATGTGTGGGTTTTGACAGGCTTTTCAGTCTGCGAGAGTGTGTTCTTTCATTATCATTACTGTTATGCTGAGTAACTGTTATTGTTAAACTTCATAATTTATTTATATATAGAGGTTCCATCTTTTAAAGAGCGCATTCAACTACATTTATTATAGTCTCAAGTTACAATTAGTGACTATTTACTGAGTTTGTTGATTGAGTAGTAACAGTTTAGTAGATTTGGCAATTGATTACTGTTTGCTAGGTCTGTTAATGGATTAGTGACTGTTTACTGGGATCGGTGATTGACTAGTGAGTGTTTACTGGGATCGGTGATTGACTAGTGAGTGTTTACTGCGTTTGTTGATTGACTTGTGAGTGTTTACTGGGTTTGTTGATTGATTAGTGAGTGTTTACTGGGTTTGTTGATTGATTAGTGAGTGTTTACTGGGTTTGTTGATTGACTAGTGTCTGTTTACTGGGTTTGTTGATTGATTAGTGAGTGTTTACTGGGTTTGTTGATTGACTAGTGTCTGTTTACTGGGTTTGTTGATTGATTAGTGAGTGTTTACCGGGTTTGTTGATTGACTAGTGTCTGTTTATTGGGTTTGTTGATTGATTAGTGAGTGTTTACCGGGTTTGTTGATTGACTAGTGTCTGTTTATTGGGTTTGTTGATTGATTAGTGAGTGTTTACTGGGTTTGTTGATTGGTTAGTGAGTGTTTACTGGGTTTGTTGATTGATTAGTGAGTGTTTACTGGGTTTGTTGATTGACTAGTGTCTGTTTATTGGGTTTGTTGATTGATTAGTGAGTGTTTACTGGGTTTGTTGATTGACTAGTGACTGTTCACTGGATCTGTTGATTGATTAATGATTGTTTACTGATGTATTTAGCAGTGCAGCCAGTTTCAGGCTGCTGTACCTTCCCTCCCACTACCCTGTCCTGGCTGTGCTAGGGGATCACCGCTGCTCCCCCTCCGCGCCACCATTTCCCCATTTACCTGAGAGGAGGATCCACCGCCGCCGGCGCCGCCATTTTGGGTTTTCCTACCGCGCGCGGCGTCAATGACGCAAAACGCGCAGGCTGACGTAGGGACGCCCTTTGTCCCCGTGACGTCATCGCGGCCTGAGCCAACACAACCAGAAGGGGAAGGGACAGGGAGGAGGGGGGCGATGATGATTGACAGCTCACAGACAGGGCTGCACTGACAGGGGCGGGCTCACTGTGACTGACAGCTACCTATTGTGATGTCTGTGATGAGGGGCGGGGATACTATGATTGACAGCTCAGTGATGTGACGTCAGTGAAGTGGGGGCGGGTCCAGTTGATTGACAGCTCAGGTTGTGACGTTTTCAGCGAGCTGACGCCATGACGCAGAGGCCCTTGTAGGAGCCGCGCTGCTGAAGGCCCCAGGCCGGGCGCTGGGAGTGGGGCCTCGAGCCTGGGTGAGTAGTAGCGGCTTTTACATCTTAACCTGGGAACAGAGAGGCGGCAAGGGGGTCAGGGAGTCACTTTAACATCTCTCCTCCACTGATCATATCCGGTTATATCAAACCTTCCTCCCCCTCACCCCGTCAACCCGCCCTGACCCCTCACCCCCCCCCCCCCGTCAACCTGCCCTGACCCCCCCCACCCCTCACCCCCCCGTCAACCCGCCCTGACCCCTCACCCCCCCCCCGTCAACCTGCCCTGACCCCCCCACCCCTCACCCCCCCGTCAACCTGCCCTGACCCCTCACCCCCCCCGTCAACCTGCCCTGACCCCTCACCCCCCCCCCGTCAACCTGCCCTGACCCCTCACCCCCCCCCCCCCGTCAACCTGCCCTGACCCCTCACCCCCCCCCCCGTCAACCTGCCCTGACCCCTCACCCCCCCCCCCCCGTCAACCTGCCCTGACCCCTCACCCCCCCCCCCGTCAACCTGCCCTGACCCCTCACCCCCCCCCCCCGTCAACCTGCCCTGACCCCTCACCCCCCCCCCCGTCAACCTGCCCTGACCCCTCACCCCCCCCCGTCAACCTGCCCTGACCCCTCACCCCCCCCCCGTCAACCTGCCCTGACCCCTCACCCCCCCCGTCAACCTGCCCTGACCCCTCACCTCTCACCCCCCCCCCGTCAACCTGCCCTGACCCCTCACCCCCCCGTCAACCTGCCCTGACCCCTCACCCCCCCGTCAACCTGCCCTGACCCCTCACCCCCCCGTCAACCTGCCCTGACCTCCCCTCACACCCCCCGTCAACCTGCCCTGACCTCCCCTCACACCCCCCCGTCAACCTGCCCTGACCTCCCCTCACACCCCCGTCAACCTGCCCTGACCTCCCCTCACACCCCCCCGTCAACCTGCCCTGACCTCCCCTCACACCCCCCGTCAACCTGCCCTGACCTCCCCTCACACCCCCCATCAACCTGCCCTGACCTCCCCTCACACCCCCCGTCAACCTGCCCTGACCTCCCCTCACACCCCCCGTCAACCTGCCCTGACCTCCCCTCACACCCCCGTCAACCTGCCCTGACCTCCCCTCACACCCCCCGTCAACCTGCCCTGACCTCCCCTCACACCCCCCGTCAACCTGCCCTGACCTCCCCTCACACCCCCGTCAACCTGCTCTGAGCCCCATTGACCTGACCTGACTCCTCACCACTGTCAACTCAACCTCGACCCTTGAAGTGAAGTGGTGGCTTAGTGACAATATCACTCTGCAAGTAATCCATAGGCTTGTTAATGTTCTGGTGGACACAGGTTCAAATTCCACCACAGCAACTGATGGAATTTAAATTTTAATCAATAAGTCTGGAATTATAAACTAGTCTGAGTAATGGTGATCGTGAATCCATTAGTGATTGTTGTGAACACCCACGTTGGTCATCAATATCCTTTAGGGAAGGAAATCAGCTGTCCTTACCTGGTCGGGCTTACATGTGACCCCCGAGCCACAGCAATATGGTTGATTTTTAACTTTCTACTGAAATGGCTGAGTGAGACTCAGTTGTATTCAACCTCTACAAAGAAAATAAAAAGTAATGAAACTGGGTGGACCACACGGCATCGACTTAGACACCGGAAACGACAGCAGCAAACCCAGCCCTATTGACACTGCCAAGTCCCCCTGACTAACATTTGGGGACACGTGCCAAAAGTGGGAGAGATGGAATCATCCTTTATTGATAATCATAGAATCCTACAGTGCAGAAAGAGGCCCTTCAGCCCATCGAGTCTGCACCGAACACAATCCCACCAAGGCCCTATCCCCATGTCCCTCCGTATTATACCCACTAATCCCTCTAATCTACGCATCCCTGGACACTAAGGGGCAATTTCTTAGCATTGCCAATCAATCAACCTAACCCGCACATCTTTGGACTGTGGGAGGAAACCGGAGCACCCAGAGGAAACCTACGCAGACACGAGGAGAATGTGCAAACTCCACACACACAATGACCCGAGCCGGGAGCCGAACCCAGGACCCTGGAGTTGTGAAGCAGCAGTGTTAACCACTGTGCTACCGTGCCACCAGATACCACCATTACTATCCTTGGATATGTCCCTCTGGCAGGACAGTTCCTGCAGAGGTGGCAGTGGCACACAGTTGGGAGGAAGTTGCCCTGGGAGTCCTGTGGTGGAATTGTACTCAGCCACAATCTACAACTTCATGGCCTGGCATGGTTCCCCCACTGTACCATTACCATCAAGCTACGGGACTCGCCCTGGTTCAGTGGAGAACCAGGGCTAGTTCTGGTTCTCCATGTCCTGGCTAAGCAATCCCACACCCAATGGATTTGTGAATGGTGCTAGACAATTAAACAACTCACTGGAGGAGGAGGCTCCACATACATCCCCATCCTCAATAACGGAGGAGCCCGGCACATCAGTGCAAAAGAAAAAGCTGAAGCATTTGCATCTCGGCCTGCTCCAAAGCCCCCAGTATCACAAGTTCCTGTCTCCAGCCAATTTGATTCACTCCACATGATAACATTCCGGCAACAGTACTGAAGGCTTGTGCTCCAGAACTTGCTGCTCCCTTAGCCAAGCTCTTCCAGTATGGTTATAACACTGGCATCTACCTGATGTCCTTTGGCTGGTCTCATTATGGTGATTCCACATTATGGCCATTTTGTTTGATTGTTTCCCTGGGTATAGTTGCATGGAGCACATTTTCTCAAAAGATCTCGCACGGCTTGCAGCAGATTTCTCTTCTCAGGATGGGGTCATGTTGCAAATTGAGGCCCAATACTTGCAAGTGGGGGAAGGGGGTTCTTTTCAGCCGTTCAGTATAGTGTTTCCATCTCTGCTCTTTAGCTTGTTAACCAGTTCTTAAAAAGCCTGCTGGCTGTATATTTCAGAGGAATTTGATTATCATGTTTGCTGCAGCCATCTTTTTTGCTGAACAGATTATTTATTATACGTGATGTCCCATTGTGTAAACTGTTGAAGATTAATGGTGTAAAAGTCAACAAGAGAATGGGGTCTTCCATACTACCTGAGGCAGTGGTGAGGGGCAGAGCATCTGTTCCTTTTCATCCCACTTGGGTGCAGTGGGAGGAGAATCTCCAACAGCCACAACACATGGAACTAAAGTGATGTTGTCTGGCTTGTCTCTATGGATGCTGTTAAATGGATGGGGTGGGTGGGGGAGGAGAGTCCTCCTCACTGTCCCTTTTGTCCTCCAGCTGCTCTGTTGACATGACACCTTCTTCGACGGTTGGGATGTTGATTAAATAGTTTATCTACCTCCCCAATCTCATTGCCACACCCACAGCTGATAACCATTTAGCATTGTAGAAAT